>NW_006768904.1:30327-32623 GCF_000204055.1 Melampsora larici-populina 98AG31
AACCACATGAAAAACCGCATGGGGCTCTCTGGTTTTTTCATGCGAGGTTTTTTCATGTGGGTATAGGCTGGCTGATATGGAAATCCACATGAGAAAAAAACAATCCAGTATGGAGGTAAATAACCACTCCACACCATCTCCACATACCCCAATCTACTCGGGAACTACACCCACATTAACCCCCACCAACTCAACCAGCTTAGTTCAATCGCAAGTTTTTGGAGCAAACATCGGGGGAAGTCTTGTAGCTTTACCTTTGACAGCTTTCACCAACCCAACCCTTTCCGCATCGGACTGGTTACGGCTACAACAACTCAACACGGTCTCAACTGCTCTGATGCCACTATCCAACAACCAAGCTACGCCTCCTATGGGCACCCCTAACCCACCAAAGAGGCCTCGAGGACGACCTCCAAAGGAAAAAAATCAAAAAAAAGTCAATTCAATTCCTTCATCTCAACCTGAGAAATCGATTCCTCTTTTTCATCCTGATTCTGATTCTGAAAATCAAAATGGAATCAAAACTCAAGATGACGAGCTGATGGATCTCGAACCCAACCAAAGAAGCTGGTTGATCCCTCAAAGCGAGGATGGCAAGTCGGACATGGATGTAATTGTGGAATGGTGTAGCGTGTATGAAAACTTCAATGCTTGGCGCACCCAGAAGCAAATTGTGATTTGCAAGAAGGTGTCTGATTTTCTTACAAGGAACAATCATCTCAACAGACCAGGTCCAGAATGCTTAAAAAAGGTTAGTGGGGTTTGCATGTAGTTTGATTTCTAACTTCCTGTCCTAATCATCATCTTTTTCTTTATTTTCATCTCTTTTTGTTCCGTTATATAGATCAAGTTGCTTGAACGGTGGTTCAAAGATGCGAACGAGTTGAGAAAGGGAACGGGGGAGGGTAATCTCAACGGTGAAAAGTTTGAACATACACTGTCAAAGGAGAAGGTGGAGGAATTTAAATTGGCTAACACTACACCAAATGACATCTTTTCCCGGGGGTATAGAAAAGGTAGTGCGTGCATAGAAAACCTTTTGTAGAGTACTTGTCTATACCCATAGAGATCAAGTGCACTATGCCCATACAAAACATTCCGTTCTATACCCACAGATAACAACATTTCTACAAGCATGTAAACTACATTTAAGCCTATACACAATGTTCTTCTCAAGCCTTCTTGAATGGGCCAACATGATCCATCAGGAATGATGTAAGTGCGTAAATGGGATCTGTCAATCTGTGTAAGATTGTTCATTCATGCTCACAAATGTTGCTGAGAATGTGTGAGAATATCTTTTATGAGCATAGAAATGTATTTTTGAATGAAAATAATAAAAATAGGAAATCAAGATGCTGTACCTTGTGGTGGCTCCCTTTGGGTCCCAATACATACAGCTGAGTCAGCTCAAAGACAATACTCAATTGCTCAATCTCAAATATTATACATGATGTATCAAAAGATATTTATTATGGGTATAGAAAATTAATCTATGTATAGTTTTCTATGCCAGCACTACTTTTCTATACCCCTGGGAAAAGATGTCATTTGGTGTAGTGTAAAAGAGCAGGAGGTAGTAAGAAAGATGATAGTGTGGGCAGTCTTCAGTGTATGTACATATTCAATCATCTTTGAATTCATTATTGTAGCTGACTTGACTTCTACAGAGAGAATTCTACAAAAATGCCCTTGGTTTGAAGAACTCAAGCCCGTAATGGGTGATTGACCCTCTGCCAATCCGTTGGCTGTGAGGGAATCATTAGGTGATCAAGTTAACACCTTGAACTTGCTTGATACCTTGGATTCAGTGAACAACTTTGATATCAACCTGTCTCAAAGTCTGAGCAAAGGTACCATCCCTTACGACAACAATTGGAATGAAACTCCACCTCATAATTGTAAATCTTTAAACCGTGAGATGTCAATGGACATTCTTGAAAATTAAGATCTTCAAAATGTATCAAAGAACAAGGATCTAGTCCGTCAACTTACCCCGAACACTAAACTGGCTAATCCGTCTAACAAACGTTGTTGAATCACCAGTAAGGATAGTAAGGAAAATGTACTTATTCCCGATAATCATTCACCTCAAGATACCTTAGGCATTAACTCAATAGTCAAATGCCTAAGTACTAAAGAAGAACAGATTGAGAGTGA
This sequence comes from Melampsora larici-populina 98AG31, assembly GCF_000204055.1. Taxonomy (NCBI): domain Eukaryota; kingdom Fungi; phylum Basidiomycota; class Pucciniomycetes; order Pucciniales; family Melampsoraceae; genus Melampsora; species Melampsora laricis-populina. The sequence continues at coordinate 32,488 of NW_006768904.1, forward strand.
ACAACGTGCTGCTTGTACTCAAGAGAATCTCACTATGAAACTCACCGATTCAATATCCAATATGATAACTTCCAATTGTGAAAAAGAACTTGCTATGAAAAAATCTTTAGCTATTAAGGAAATGAATACTAAGCAA
>NW_006768904.1:38265-39394 GCF_000204055.1 Melampsora larici-populina 98AG31
TTTTGACCTATACATCAAATCTAGCAACAACACAAAGCTCTCAAAATCTGCCAATAGATCTTACAATGGCTGTAGGTTGGGTTGAGATGTTTGTGTCCCGCTAATATCTGCAGTAGGAATATATGCTTTTATTCCTCTACCATACCTTTTGTTTCCACCACTCTATTGACACCTCTGGTGAACCTCAATCTAAGCTTTCATTGTCAAGAATGATTCACAACAGATTGAATCATGCTCAGAAAACCATGTATCATTTGACCAAAATCAGGGTGAGACAACGAGTGCATGTTATCTTACCAATCCTCTTAGCCTATCTATTTCTACCGGAGTTACAAAGCATTATTTTGAAATCAGATCATGTTGGTTTGTTGGTTTGACAATACCCCAGGAAAAGGTGTTGATCCCCAAGCGGGATATACGACATCTTGGGTTAGATGAGGATCTCACTTACCTCAACGCATGTCCTCCCCTTCCCGACCATCATTTTTAAAGCTTAGTCCCGCGTCCATCTACATCCAAAAAATCTACCAATATCTTCCCCCAAACCTCAGTGCCAAAATAATCATACCACATATCTAAAAATAAAGATGATTCAATTGAGACTTGAAGAAAATGATAGTTCATCATTATTTTTACTTACGTCCAAATTTTAGATCAGGTACGTTTGCTTTCTGAGCATGAGGTATAGCTTCTAATATTTTGGCCTGTTCTTTGAATCCGACAATCTGATCTCTTTGACCGTGTAATGAAAGGATGGGAATTGAGGGACTGATGGCCGACAGACCGTCTCTTAGATCAATACCTTGACACTAGAAAAAAACAAGTGAGTAAACATTCACAAAATAGAATTGGAGGATTGGAGCTCAACTGCCATTGCTTGCCGCACTGTGTGGAAGAAAAAAGTGGCAGATTTGTATCCTATTCTGATCATGATGAGAACAAGATCAAGCGCAGGACGTACTAATGACAGCCCGAGGTCTTCTCGCCATTGACGATAACCGAACACGATGTTCTAGCATCTCGAGGTTCTAGAATCATTAAAGGCACCTTTGTATCAATACTTCCTTGGTACAAGACCAATGGTAGTGAAGTCAACTTACCTTAGGTAGCCCATCAGCATCATACTGTG
>NW_006768904.1:43517-45737 GCF_000204055.1 Melampsora larici-populina 98AG31
TGTCAGGAGCCCCTCAAATATGCAGATTTCTGTTGCCAATTGTGTGATCAGTACTAGAGTCCACCTTTGTTGTATCACACAATTGGCAATGGAACTCCACATATACAAGGGGCTCCTTGCAAGTTTTGTGGTCCTCAGAAAGAGGTACACAGGTATACTCAAGCAAAATGTCACAGGGATCAACAGGTACCCTTCTCACAAGTTGCCATGATATCACAACAGTGTGGGCATCCATGGAATCCAGGGGCCATTGCAATACCAATCATAGTGATCAAGATTGCAAAAGGAGCATATTTCTTGAAAGACATCCCTGAAATTTCATTAATGGATCAATATTGATCTTGTGCTTTAAGTCCTCCCATAAAAGAAGCTGTTCTAATGTTCATGATTAGATGCCTCAAGTGTTGAAGTTGTGCATATTCATATTTGGGAGGATATGGGTTCTGTATCATTTCATTTGTTTGCATTGATTTTCTATGTATTTTGGCTCTAGTGACAACTTCTTAGCATAAAAGGTGTCCAATTCATATGGTGGTTTTGTATGAAGAGGGATAGTAAGTACCAAAGGATCTATCTCATCAGACCCACAGGGGAAAATGTGGGCCAATTCAGACTCAGGTGCGGCTGGATCAAGATTCAAGACACTTGCACATTTCCTGACCTTTGTCATTTTTTTGGTTCTTCCAAATGTATTTGTCTTACAATCTTGGTATACCTCAGAGGTTGTGGCACTGTCTGCCTGGAATGCACATCCTTGGCTTGAATGTGCTGAAGTATGCACATTTATAGATCAAAGGAGTCTTTCTTGTCCATGCATCAAAAGCCACATTGTGAAAAGAAGAACTTATCATGTCTTCTTCTGCCTAGTTTTGTGTTTTTTAACTTTGATCCATCCTATCCGTGATGGATGTTCAAAATACAAATACCGGACATACACCCCCACAACACCTTTGCTACCATCCATCTTTTGCCACAGGAGCAATCAGCCATATATCAGAATCAAACAGAGGTCTACAAACAGTTTTGTTTGCTCTACTCTAGGAAATAATGAATATGAGACAGGGAATTTATGCAAGAGGAAAAGTCCAACCCAATAAGATCCGAAACGTGGGCATGATGGACACTTTCAACTCTAGAGGTCGAAGCTTCAAAAGCAAAATTAAGCCCGCACTATCAATTTACAAAGAGTAAATCAAATGGATGGGATATGGGTCCCTCCTGTACTGCATCCGGATCACATGCGGACTTTCAAAAAAGAAGTTTTGTCCAACATGCTGATACCAGCATTGTGGGAAAAGAAGTAAATGAGAAATCTGGAGCGAAGGAAAGATGGGAGCGAGGGTGTCTTTACTTTGGAGGAGCATGATTTGTGATGCAAGAAATCACGATTCTATATACCGACGTACCCTGACTTGCCACACTCGCGCTCGCCGAGATGGACTTAGTCAGGTTGGACACTTGACTCACTATTGAAAGTGACCAAGAGTTCAAGTACGGGCAAAATCCTCAACCGAAGGAAAAAACATTTCAATGATGAACAGTTCAGTAGATTTATTTCGAGATGATAATACTGGTGTAGAATAAATGAAAGCAGATAAAGAGAAAACTATGCCAATACAAACATTTGCGTCACTGAGACAGAAATTGAACCCCACAAAGCGTTTCCCCATAGCTATTGATTCACTTCGCACTGATGGAATCAGCAGCTTTGCCCACCTCCTGAGCTCCAGCTTTAGCATAACCGCCACTTTTGAGTTTCAAATCCTCCAACTCTTTTGTAGTTTTATCCATCATGTTCTGTGCTGTGGACTGTAGATCACTGGTCTTTTGCACAGCGGCGTCTTGCGCGTTCTTTGCAGCGTCACCGACTTGTTCTGTCAACGGCTTGGATGAAGTTTGCTCATCCACTTTTTGTTCAGCTGATGCCACAAGACTGAAAACTTGGGTCAGCCTCATATATGTGCAAGTATCAGGAGAAATTTCGACTTACTTTTGGGCTTGACCAATGGCACTCGCCGCCAAGTTTCGTGCCTTGTCTACATATGACTCTTGACCGGCGGCACTGTCAGTCTTGCTTTCAGCTTCTGATTTCAAGTCCTTTGCTTTGTCTTTAGCATCTTCTGCTGCTCCTTCAGCTTTCGACTGTCCAGCAGCAACATAACTAAGAATTGGAAGAAAGCTTATGTCAAACGCAATGCTTTTTCAAATGATACAAGGACT
>NW_006768904.1:45880-61512 GCF_000204055.1 Melampsora larici-populina 98AG31
TCGCGTTGTCTGCCTCCGATACTGCCTTGTCTTTCGTTTCGGCCGCCTTAGTTTGCGCAAGACCGGCAGTCTCTTTGACGTATTGAATTGTATTCGATGCTAGAGCTGTAGCCTGCTCGATTAGGCTCTGAAAAATATCAAGTAGCAAAATGAGTCGCATGCATAGAACACAGCAGAAAATGAGAACTTACATTTCCGTGTGCCTTTGCGGTGTCTGCTGCGTCACCAGCTTTAGATTTGGCTTCATCGGTAAGCTCTTGGGTCTATTGCAGAGAGCCTCAGTCAAATGCAACTCAAAGTAGACATCATACACATGACGATCCGTTAAGCTTGTCGCTCACCTTGTCTTTCGCTGAGGAAACGTTGCTCTCAGCGGTCTCTTTTGCTGAGGCAGCCTGATCACTTGCTTTGTCTTTGGCTGAGTTGGCTTGGTCGCCCGCTTTGTCCTTTGCAGAACTGGCTTCGTTTTTGGCTTTGTCGACTGTACTTGAACCGGAGTCAGTAGCTTCCTGTCCTTTCTTCTGAGCGACACCAGCAGTTTCCTTTGCTGCATCAACCGCGTCAGAAGCTAAAGAAGCGGCCCGGTTGTAAAGGTCCTATAGTTTGGTACGAAAGTTCAAGTAGGAAGAATTCAATTTCGGCCCGAAAGGTTTGGAAGTTAGAAGAGAAAGGAGATTGGGTGATCTCTATCAATAATCAATCTAACGTACTTTTCCAGATTCTTGGGCCTGGTCACTAGCTTGACCTGCTTTCTTTTGAGCATCTTTCGATACATTGTTGGCCTATAGACGTAAAGTAGAACATCAAAGCGATGTTAATAATTCTTGATAGGTGTCTCTGTGGGGTCAACACGAGATAAAGTGAAAGATCCAACCATATCCCCAGCTTTGTCTGAAGTGTTTGTAGGCATGATGTTTGAGATAAGAAGTTAAGGAAGTATTGGGTGGTTTGAATTGAGGTGAGGTAAGTAAAAGTGTGTGAGGACTGAGATGAAGACGATGGAGAGTAAGGATGGAAATAAGTAGTCGGCTGATTGGCTTTGAAAGGGGAAGAAAGGTGAAGTCTTTTGTAATGTTCTTTATCAATAATTTCCTTTCTTGAATCTCAACTCTCAAACCGGTTTTGCGTCATGACCACCGGCTTTGGTCGATTGCCAAAGCCGAACAATGACGTCATATCGCTCAAGTCTCATTTACTATGACTCATTGATGAGTTCTACAATTTTATTAAGACCGAAACCAAACAATTTGGCCCGCGATCATCCTCTCAAAGCATCAACCCTATACGGTCAATTTTGTACAAAAGCTTGACCAAAGTTGCCCGCAAAACTCCAGCAAATTGGCGGGGAATTTGCGACAAGCTCTGAATTGACTGTATATCCCACGGAGAAAAGCAGGCTTCACTTCCAGCCGTCAATGGCGGTGCCGCTGCTTGCATCGGGGACGCGCGGTGTCGATTCTCCGATGTCCCTTTGCTCACTATGAACGAGCCAGTAAATGTGGTACGCAATAATACATTGCACGGGCATTGCAATAGGTTAGCTTGATATTCTATGTTTGATTTGCTGAAAGCTTTGAGCGAACGAAGGAGATGCCATTTTGGGCCAATCTGGTCTTCGATGCCTTTCTTGTCCGTCCTGATTTCAAAGCGAACAGGGGCACAGAAGGCACAAAAGAGTTTCCCGTGTAGATATCTTCAAACAAGACGCTCTCGCATTGCAGTTTCAGACCCACGCCTGCGATGAACATTCAAAGGCGATGCGACTCTGATGCATCAAGCTGTTTCACACAATACTGATTCTCGAAATTTCATACGCTCCTCTTTTGATTTTTTGAGAAATTGAGTATCTTGACCAGGTTGGAAATATCAGGATCGGAGAGCAAAGTCAAGTGTGCAAAATTCTACGACTTCAGATAATTTCACATGGTGTTGTTTCATGAAAAGGCGTGATCGAACAACAAAATCACAAACAACACGATTCCGCCACCAAAAAGCTTCAAAATCAAAAAACCAAAAGCAAATCGTGCGCGCTGCACATAAACTGGAGAGGATGGTGTGAGAGGTCTTGTACTCAGTAGCTAGGGTACAATTTACTTTCACTTCCTGCGCTAAACCCTTGAAGTCACTACAAGAATAAATTGATTTTCCGCGAGGAATTTTGGTTTCAGATTCACGGAAAATCACGTGATCACTATACATCGTGTACAGCGCTGTACACCCCATCCCGTGTACACCTTCTCCCAGACGTGTGCCAGCGGGTGAGGACCCAGGAATGCGCCTACAGAGGTATCTGATGTAAATTCCGACGTATTGTTGGCGGGTTTTTAGGGCACTAAACGACACATTCACAGCACCTACAGTAGTGCAAAATGTGCGTGACATTGAAGGCTTTCGTTTAAGCTAGCGTTCAACCTCATAGCACCAATACTTCCTGAGATAATGGGATGTAACGGTCAAAAAGAGCCTTAAAATCGAACGTCGGAATCAGGCCTTGGAGGCACGAAAAAAAATTGCGCCAATCGATTTTGCGCGAAAGTGAGGGGAGTTGAGAGGCTGGGAGTAGGCTCATTTGATAGCCCTAGTCCATGCGCATCTTTTGAAGTGCTCTGGACCTTGAGACAAGGAGTGGTGTGTTGTGTAGAGCCCAAAAACTGAAAAACAGGTTTCATCAGATACCTCTGTAGGCGCATTCCTGGGTCCTAGCGGGTGCCACGACTTTATTGTCCAACGTCTGTACACCAACCAAAACGGGCTGAGCCGTCAGCAACTCAGCCGTTCCCAAAACCTCAAAACGACGTTTTTGGCAAAATCGAAACAACGCTTTTGGCTGAAACCGTCGCAAACGTCCGTTTTGCGCATCGTCTTCACCCATTCTCGATCATCCCACCAGCTCCAAAGGTCCGGATAGGTGTGCTGGTAAGTCCACAGCTCACATCCTCACCACTGGGACCATTCTCAGTCGAACTGATACCGCGATATGTCTCATCCATCTTTGTCTCGATGGACCCTTTGATTCAATCCCACTTTTGTAACTGCGTTTACAGTCATCATGATACACACCTTTCATCCCCTGATGAGTGGCCTGTTCTCTAAACCTTGATGGTTGGTTTTGACGAGGGACGAGGAATAACCTCGGTCCACGCAGCAGGAGACTAAGGGTGACAGCCCCAGGCCACCTACCGGCTATCAGCCACCCGTCAGTGGCCGGTGTGCCTTTGCTGAGAAGCGTACCTGACGCACGAGCTGAAGAGCACGCAACCATGTTTTGTGCCTTGAAGGTTACTCCTAAGAAGAACCTTTTCGTCGTCTCCTCGCACCCACCTTCCGGCTCGTCTGATTCTTGCTTCTCACAAGATCCTGTCTCTACGCCTCTCCGTAGAAGCTTCTGCCTCGCACTCCCTTGCTATTCACCCTTAGCTCTTCCCGAGGGGCATCTCTCTTTTTCAAACTCCCGGTTTTTCGCAAAACTTCCTCCCGCCCGGTTGATAGAAGCTCCCTCCCCCTCTCTCTATCGCGCCTCTGACCGTCAGACGTCTGACGGTCCCCTCGGCGAGCCTCACGTACGGTTTCGAACCTTGCGGAGCGCCTCGCCAAGGGTCCTAAGAGGCCCAGGGTTTCACCCACCGCTGGTAAACCTCACCTAGCGCCTTCTGGCGCTAGGCAAGTCTTACCTAATTGCTTATCACCCTATGTGATAGAGACAAAGCAGTTTCATGCACCCCAGATGCGTGAAAAACCCCCACCGTGTGTTTATTCCGGTTTAAGAAATCAACACGCATGCCCCACTCTCTCCGAAGAGAAGTGGATGTCAAGAATGAATGATGGGAGTAACAAATGCGGGTCACACAGACCTGTGATGTGGTGTACCAAGAGCCTTTGTATTTTCTATAATGAATCAAATTGAATTCTCACTATAGATCAACAAGAACTAAGAAAAGAGACTGTTGTGACCGAAGTCTGCGTTGAGAGAAGCATGTAAAGGGTCACCTTACATGTCCACAAAACCAACTCTGATCTAAAAGGGACACTCAAATATGATACAATGATACAATAAGTAACTAAGCTCGATTTGAAATAAAATAAAATTCAACAAAGAACGGAACAAGATGGAAATGCAATAAAAAGGTTTATGCAAATTTAAGATCTTAGTACAACTTCATGAGTTGATGTTCGGAAGGATAAATCACATCTTACATGCATAACCTGACTCTACTTAGATCTTCTTTCTCAACTCACTAAACTAAACCCAAACACCGAAGATCAGTATAGATCTTGAGTATACAAACATTGCTTATGATTGTGAAGAAAAACTCACGGACTCGCATCAAAAAGATCTGCTACTAAGCCTACATCAGCCACTTGAAAGATAGGAGCCTCTGGATCCTTATTAATCTCCACAAGAGTTTTACTATCCTTCATGCCAGCCAAATGTTGAATAGCACCACTGATGCCTACAGCAATATAAAGTTCAGGAGAGACGACTCTACCAGGCTGACCAACTTTTGAAGAATTATCAGCAAATCCACTATCTAGTGCTGCTCTAGATGCTCCAATTGCTGAAGTTAATTTATTGGATAATGGAATCAAAATCTTGTCCAAGTTTTCTTTGTTCTTTGCTCCTCTTCCTCCGGATACGATTCGGTTTGCTGAACGTAATTCAGGTCTTTCAGATTTTGTTAGGGATTTGGATTTCCATTGCAATACGATTTTTCCAGATTCGATACTTTCTAGTTTCTCCACTTCGACTTCTCCTTCTGATATACTAGTGATTGGTTCAAAACTTGCACAACAAGCTGTAATGACTTTGATAGGATCTTGAGTCTTTAAGATACATGATGCATTTCCAGCGCAGATCGGTCGCATAAAGGTTTCTTGGTCAATGACTATCATCACATCTGAGATTTTTTGAACGTCTAGAAGAGTGGTGACTCATAGAAAGATATTCTTTGTCACTGAAGTTGTGCCTCCCACTAGATGAGTAAATGATCTTTCTTTGGTCACCTTTGCGATCAGTGGTGCAAATAAGGCGGTTCAAGAAGGGTTTTGCGAACACCCTGCACGCAGGTTGGCGATCAAGGATTTTAAGGGCTGACAGTCCTTAAAATCCTTGATCGCAGACTCGCAAACACCTCTATTTTAAGTTTTTAGAGCTGACCATTTTCAGGTACAACGTATCACAAAGCGCCATGGTCAACTGTTTTCTTTGATCCAACATTTTTTTTTTGTCTTCTCGAGGTTTTTTTTTGGTTTTTTGGAAAAAAAAGGGGTATCGTGGGTGGTTCATGCCAAAAACGAGATTCTGGTACATCCCCTTCATCCAACTTGATTCCTACGTTCCCTCACCAGATATCAACTTTTTCTTGGTTCCCTCACTTACCATCAACTTTCTTTCTCAATGCCTCGCGTCTCCAATCGAGTTTCAGTGATCCGTGACCTGAGTAACCTATGTGTCATGGCCCACTTCGAGGCCGATATACGCATGCCTGGCCAAGGTCACAATCTTCAAAACCCAACCGAAGGCAAACTAATCTACCGAAATGATCGTGTAATGGCCAACTTGTACAATGCCGTTTTCGATCCTGAACAAGAGTGGGGCGAGCTTCTCGCACACGTCATCTCCAGACGTTATCTTCAAGATTGGCTCCGGGTCCCTTTCCAATTGACCTTCGACTTACGCGATATGTTACGAGCTCGCCGAACTGACTTCCGGCAGGCCATGCGAACCACTCCAGAAGGGTTCAATGCCCTACTTCTCATGATTCAATCACACGATGTTTTCATCTCTGGGGGAAACCATCAACAGCCTCCGGTCAAAAAACAGCTAGCAATTACACTTGAACGCCTTGGGAGTAATGGTAACGGCGCTTCAGTAGGGAGATTTGCCAGGAACTACAAGGTTGGAAGAGGGTCTGTCATCAACTGTACTCGCCGTGTCATTACCGCTATTCTAGACGTCGGCGCTCACTACCTCACTTGGCCTAATTCCGACAGACGAATTGCGATCTCCAATGTGCTAGCGCGAGATGGCTTCGCGGGCTGTGTCGGTTTTGTGGACGGAACAACTATTCCGCTTTTTCAACGCCCTGGTCGCGATGGCGAGGTCTTTTTCGACAGGAAGCATCGATATTCGATCAATGTCCAGATTGTCTGTGATTGCGACAGGCACATTACTTATGCCTACGCTGGTTGGCCAGGCTCGTGTTGTGACAGCACAGTCTATTCTAAGACTGAGATTGCGAAGCGTCCCAATAAATTCTTTTCAAATGGTACGTTTTCAAAGGATTTCACAGACCCAAGGTCATTTTGGCTGATGATTATGTCTTGTTCAGAACAATACATCATTGCCGACTCAGCCTACACTCCGTCAGAAACTGTGGTCCCATCCTATAAAGGGCAGGCGGCCGAGGTCGAGAGGAACAAAGAGTTCAACTGGTGTGTGGCAAAGGCCCGGGTCCGAAATGAACACTGCATCGGAATCTTGAAGTCCCGATGGGCTTCGCTTCAAGGACTACGATTGGCGTTGAACGATAGAAGTGATATGTTCCACATTCTCAGGTGGATCCGGGCTTGTGTCATCTTACACAATATGCTGGCGGACCTTGGAAATGCGTGGCATGAAGAGGATGATGACATGCTTTTACCCGAATGAGGTGAAGCCGGACGCTTGCGAGCTGGAGAAGCCGCAGATGCTGCTGAACTGGAGAAAGGCCGGGCAAAGCGCGAAATGGTTCAAGACCATGCAGTCGCTTACAACTGGATGAGCGGCGGCCTACCAATTGTTTCTTGACCTTTACTTATATTCTTTCTCTCGCTCCTTTTTGGTTTGGTTACTATTTTTTACTTATGTATTCTTTCTCTCGCTCCAGTTTAAATTGGTGACTTTTATTTTTACTTATGTATTCTTGATCTCGATCTGTTTTGGTTCAGTTACTTTGGTTGTTCTGCTCTTTTTGTGCCATTTCAGATGGGGTTTGTCTTCTTAGTAGTTCTTGATTGGTAAAATTCGCTTTCATGGATGTTCCATTTTGTGCAATTAACCATACGTAGAAAATCTTATTGCTTAATTCAGGCTGGTGTGCATTTTAATGATCATAAACGCGCCATCCATTCGTTTCCCAATCAGGCACAAATTTGAAGCAGGCCCAATGTCGGCCTATTAGCACTCCTATTCTGTGTACCCACACACGAGTGATGGTCATCCGCGGTGAGCCCGAATAAACATGTCCAAGCGAAGTCAGTGAACTGAGGCAATTCCGCCTTTCATGCAAGTGCACCACTCACCCATAGGCTGAGGCCGCATCACCTACCCAACCCACCTCTTCCGGAGTCGGGTTGGGCGCGATCGTACACTCGTCGAAGGAAGTAAGGCAAGCGTCCCATTCCTTGAGATCTTCCACCACATCCGCGGGGTTTTTACGGCTTGCATGTTCATTCCTCCATTCTTTCTTCCACCTATAGAGTGAACTCAGGTAAGGTGCCATATGCGGCACAATGTACACCGTGTGTACCAATCGCCCTACAAAATTATCGACCTGTGAGAGTCTCCAGTCCTTCCCTTCTATTAAGAATTCTTTTATCTGTGTCCTCCTCTGATGTAGTTTATCTTTCGGCAGCCTCACAGTGTGCTTTGCTCCATTCCAAACGAAACCTAGGAATCGCTGTTCCTCTCTGAAGTCTCTATTCTTTTTCGGGTTTGTCTTTATGCCCACATTCTCAGGTGGATCCGGGCTTGTGTCATCTTACACAATATGCTGGCGGACCTTGGAAATGCGTGGCATGAAGAGGATGATGACATGCTTTTACCCGAACGAGGTGAAGCCGGACACTTGCGAGCTGGAGAAGCCGCAGATGCTGCTGAACTGGAGAAAGGCCGGGCAAAGCGCGAAATGGTTCGAGACCATGCAGTTGCTTACAACTGGATGAGCGGCGGCCTACCAATTGTTTCTTGACCTTTACTTATATTCTTTCTCTCGCTCCTTTTTGGTTTGGTTACTATTTTTTACTTATGTATTCTTTCTCTCGCTCCAGTTTAAATTGGTGACTTTTATTTTTACTTATGTATTCTTGAGCTCGATCTGTTTTGGTTCAGTTACTTTGGTTGTTCTGCTCTTTTTGTGCCATTTCAGATGGGGTTTGTCTTCTTAGTAGTTCTTAATTGGTAAAATTCGCTTTCATGGATGTTCCATTTTGTGCAATTGACCATACGTAGAAAATCTTATTGCTTGATTCAGGCTGGTGTGCATTTTAATGATCATAAACGCGCCAACTGTCATCTCATCTCATTGAGTGTCGATCAAGCATAGTAGCTTTTTTCAGCGACTAATGTCATGACTGATTGCACTACTGTTGTTCATGAACGCTAAGAAGCAGCTGCGAACCACTTCGGTTCTTAACAGAAAATGTTGCTTCCTCTTTCATTGCAGACGCCACCAGCCAACTGGAAAGTGTACACATGAAGAAGACAAACAAACTAAAAGACAAAAAGAAACCCGATCCAAAAAAGAATAGAAATAAAAGACAAAGAAATTAAAAGAAACAAGGAATTAAAAGAAACCCGATCCAAAAAAAAAAGAGAAAACAAGTGGACAAGTCAATGAAGACCACAACCAAACTAAAACTGAGACAAGAAGAGAAAACAAGTGAACAAGTCATAACAATCAAACTGAGACAAGGTTTCCTATTTGGAAAGCGTACAAATATCATAAGACAAACATAAAAGAAACGCTGGAACATAAGGAAGAGGAAATGATCATAAGACAAACATAAAAGAAACGCTGAACATAAGGAAGAGGAAATGACTAAAGCGAGAACGGAACTGGATTGATTTACCTACATAAGAAGGGTCACATGTTGTCAGCGTTGTCAGAATAAAATATCTTTGGTAAAAAATAAATCGATTGGGAGGCAACACTTACACCCATTCTTGCGCTGGATATACCAGCGCGAGGTAAGCTTCAAGCTCCTGCGGGGACTTCCCTTCTTTCATTAATCTTTCACAAAATCCTTGTCGTTCCTTTAGGGCTTCTTGTGACAATCTTCGTGCTTCGGCCTCACGCTGCTCTTGACGGTCAAGAAAATACTTTTCTTTCGCCCAGCTGAGGTCTGAAGCTCGCGCATCAAGTTCCGCTTTGATTCGGGTAGATTCGACTTGTTGATACAGTTCATTTCCTTTGGAAATCATTTCAAGCCTTGCCTCATTGCCTTGTTGGATCGCGGTGGCGAGGGCGTGTTTATGTTCTTTGCTTTGAACGTGAGACGGGTCGATTGAAGGAAGGGGGTCTAACCCACGGCGCGAGAGGGTTGAGCGAGGTCCTCCGCGTTTAGTCCCTGCCCGCGTGGCTGGTTCTTCTTCATTGGCAAGAGGGTCGTCTTCGGAATCGTCGAGAGCACGTTCCTCGGCAGTCAGAGGCACTCGTGAAACAAGCTTCTTAGTTGGTTTCTTGTGAGTTTGGCGAACCGAGGCGGTCGCTTGAGAAGGGGCAGTCATACAGCGAGGAGCCACAGGATGGTTTGGTTCATCTTCATTTGAATCATTGTGGTCGGAATCGTCGAGAGCACGCTCTTCAGCCGTCAGAGGTACTCTGGAAACACGCTTCTTAGTCGGTTTCTTGTGAGCTTGACGAACCGCAGAGGTAGATTCAGAAGGGGTAGGAATACGGTTAGGTGCTGATCGGTTGGCTGGGAAACCGTCATTTGGGTCGTCTGGGGTCGGTGGTGGGGAACTGAATCTGTCGTTGATGAAATCACGATAGTGATTGTTTAGCTCGTTGTTGATTGGAACCTCTGGGGTGATATGAGCCTCGTTGGGAGATTTCAGGACTGTGTTTGGTTCCAGTTGTGCACTTGAATGGCCATCGTCGTTCTCAGGATGCCCTGGAATGTCCAAAAAGAGATTTAAGTTAGACAAATACCAACCAAGAATACGAGATGAAGCAATCTAAACAAGTGAAAACATAAGTGAAAACATAATATGAGAACTTACTATGTTCATTGCCGTCATTAACATCAGCCTCAAGCGCACTATCGTTGGTTGTAGGATGGCCTGGAATGAGCGTTGGATGTGTGCAACGATTAATTTCAGTTAGATAAGACGTAAGACGAAACGAACAAAAAAAGAGAGTTAGATGAAACAAAAACTTACTATGGTCATGACCGTCAGTAAGTTCTCCGTCACTATCATCATGGATGCCAGCAACCAATCCCTCTTCGCTGTCATCGGAATCATCACCTTGCGGACCTACACCACTGTCGAGAATGCCGAACGCAGTCACATTTCCTCTGTCACGAAAGATCGCATCCATCTCCTTGTAACAAGGACACATGGATTCGAGTAAGTCCGCCATCCTGTGTATGCCATCCGCCCGATTCTTTGCAGAGAGGCCACTGCCGGTGTCTCGAGTGAAATTCTTCGCAGCCATGTACTTGCTCTTGTAGCGTTTGAGACGCAAGTGCAAAATTCTTCCAGTCAAACGCATGGTGGTGGTGTTGTGGCGTATATTGTAATCATTGTTGATCTTGAGGGCGAGGGGTGTTAACAAACTTGAGGGACCCATAGGTAGTCCAGTGACCCGAGTTTGACTACCGCCACCAAAGAGAGCGTTACGAAAACTTGGTTTGGATAGGTATGCAATGACCGTTTGATAATCGATTCGATCTAACGGCGGACTGTCCTTGGTGGCTTTGGCAGAACCGGATTGCGCCTCAGATTCGCCTCGAGCTCGTGCTTCAGCTGCCAGTCGGGACCGTTTGACAGCAGCCGCAGTCGGTTTGGAGGCCGCCGGTTGGCCGGAAGCGATCAAGTCGGCATGAATCTGTGCTCTAGTTCGGCGAGCCCTGGGTGCCTACCAACGGTCAAACAAAGGTTGGTAAGCGCTTAGAAAAGAATCCTAATAGAAAGTAAGAACAAAATAAAAATGGGCAAATACCAACCTTGCCATTTGGCTGGGATCTCGAAGGCATCTGGAGAAAGACTTCAATTACAGAATGGAAGATCCACCGAGAGAATTTCACAAAAGATTGTTCAAAGGGAAGGATAATGTGATATAAGGTCCACGGAAGAGCCCAATGATAGAGATAATGATTGAGAAGATAGGTGAAGTCCCAAAGCAAAGAGGACAAGAAGACAACCGGAGCCATTTGTGGCTTAAGTATTCGATGTTTGAAGACGTCTTCCGTCTGATGAAATGATATGATAACAAATCCGCGCGTGATCATAGTGCTGATGTGCTGGTGAAATCGTGAGACCGATCGCGTCTTCGACATGCAAAGGCATATATACAAAGGCCTAGAGCCAAACTCTTCAACGTGCAAGTCCTGATTCATTCGTTCCGAAGCCGCCATCATGTGAGTCCTGAATTGATAAGAAAAGCCAAGCTCCAAAGCTGACGTGCCCGTCCTGATACGATCGTTCCAAAACCGCAAAAGTTTGATTCCAGATTTTGAGATGAGAGAGCATGAGTCAAAGCGGAGGGTGTTGACGTGAGTAGTACTTTGGGCAGAACCAAAAAAGCATAAACCAAAGAGATCCGACCCGCGGCCGTTGTCGATGGGGGGCATGATGTGTTTTTGGACCGTTCTTGTTCAAATATGTTGTTAATGAAAGAGAAAGAAAAAAATCCCTACTTTTTTTTCGACAAAAAAACGTTACATCCAGGGACGACTCAATTTTTTAAAAAAAAACAAAGTGGTATTTTTTTTACTCAGATGTTCCTGTTTGTGCAAAATGATTTATAAATTTTAAGGCAATTTATGAGATCGCAAAACAGTGAACCACCTCTAAAGGTGGTCCACGAACTTTAAATTTTACTTGAAATTTAAGGCTCCCGATACGGATTTAAAATTTAAAATTTGGCTGTAAAAAGCTTTCTTGAACCGCCCTAGTGAACCACCTCTAAAGGTGGTCCACGAACTTCAAATTTTACTTGAAATTTAAGGCTCCCGATACGGATTTAAAATTTAAAATTTGGCTGTAAAAAGCTTTCTTGAACCGCCCTAATGGTTTGGCTAGGACGCGTTGAAGATCATCGTGTTCTTTTACTAAAAGTTTTAAAATTGGTAATCTAAGATCATAAAGTTATAGAATCAGTCTTTCATTTATCGAATTCATTTCTCGCGCTTGAGAAAAAGAGGAAAGGACCGACTCCCTGGCTTTTTCAATTGCTTCATTCATTTCACTTGAGCTTGATGATCCTACAATGATCCCAGTTATACCTCCTCCTAATGGTTTAGCTAAATTTAATGCACTGAAAGTCCCATAATTGATTTTATCAGACTTGTGGTCGAGAAAGACAAGGGTTGAAACATTACGATATGCTTGAGAAGAGGAGAATGATCAATGAGATCTAATGATAAACCTAGAGTGTCCTGAGATTGGAATTGAGAACATGTTGGTGATATAGATGTTGGGTGATGATGATGATGATGAGGAGCTGGTGGGATGATCGAGAATGGGTGACCGTGAAGACGATGCGCAAAACGGACGTTTGCGACGGTTTCAGCCAAAAGCGTTGTTTCGATTTTGCCAAAAACGTCGTTTTGAGGTTTTGGGAACGGCTGAGTTGCTGACGGCTCAGCCCGTTTTGGTTGGTGTACAGACGTTGGACAATAAAGTCGTGGCACCCGCTGGCACACGTCTGGGAGAAGGTGTACACGGGATGGGGTGTACAGCGCTGTACACGATGTACAGTGATCACGTGATTTTCCGTGAATCTGAAACCAAAATTCCTCGCGGAAAATCAATTTATTCTTGTAGTAATGGTATTCAAAACTCGAGAAACCGGTCCGAGAAGTGCCAAGAAGTGACATCTAGAAACTTCTCGGACACCTCGAAGATGTTTATAGATGTCACTTCTTGACACTTCTCGGAATATTTGAAAGCTCCTCTAGACCTCGATTCCAAGAAGCCTTTGCCTCACAACTCAAGATCAAGATGCCGCGAGTCTCAGCCCGACCT
Source organism: Melampsora larici-populina 98AG31 (assembly GCF_000204055.1). NCBI lineage: Eukaryota > Fungi > Basidiomycota > Pucciniomycetes > Pucciniales > Melampsoraceae > Melampsora > Melampsora laricis-populina. The sequence continues at coordinate 58,833 of NW_006768904.1, forward strand.
CAAGTCCTACAAGTGCTGAGAAAGGTATCACGCCACCTCCTTGCTCATCGCAAAGACAAAACACCCTTTATCTCAGCAAAGCTCCCCAACACACACCTCGAGATCGCTATCAACTATGCTCCTCCTGCCTCAATTACTACCAGATCTTCCACTTACACCACAAACTCGCTTAACTTTGGGTTTCTTGCTCAAAACTAGAACGACACAACAAAAGCTTGAAGACTTTGATTCAAAGAAAAACGAAGTCGAAATCTGGTTGGCGGAACTGGAACGTGTCGAAAATCATCGATACCTGACTTCCAGAACCCTCCGCCAACGAGATCATTCCCACGAGCTCTTCAATGGGATTATGAACGCTTCAGAGAACATATTCATCAAATTGGTAAGGTCTCTCTTTTCTTTAGAGTTTTTCATTTGTTTCTAATGGCTGCTTTGCTGGTATGGTCAGGCGCGAATGAAAAAAGAAAGCTTCATTACCCTGTTTTATAAGATTCAAGATAGCCAAGTTTTCAGAAACTCTTCCAGCAATTCTCAAGCCAAAGTCGAAGTGCAACTCTTGATTGCACTAGCAAACATGGGTCTTTCCGGAAATGGCGGACAGGTTTCACTAATCGGCCGTTTATTAGGGGTCTCAGGTGGGTCATTGTTTATGATTATTGTATTTCTGTTTCGGTAACTGACTTTTGAACGTGTTCAGATGGGAGTGTAGAAAACTACACATGGCGATGTGTAGCGGCGATCCTGGAGTTGCAGCCTCATTATCTAAGCTGGCCATCCCCTGAGGAACGCGCAGTCATCAGGCACGAGATCTCTGAGGACCACCCGGCTGTGAAGGGATGCGTAGGATTTGTCGACGGAACACTCATACCCTTAGCTTTTGGTCCAGTCATCTGCAAAGAAGATTACTGGACCCGAAAGTATTTCTATGGTCTCAACTCGATGATCGTGTGTGATCATCGACGGCGGATCACTTTTGCTCGCCACGGGTGGTGTGGGAGTGTTCATGACCAGCGTGTGCTCCGAACTTCAACAGTAAGTTTTTTTTTGGGTTCGCCAAAGACATTGAAGTGACTGATGATGTTGTTAGCTTTGGTGTCAACCTGCACGCTACTTCTCCGAGGGAGAGTATTTAGTGGCGGATTCTGGGTACAGTGCCTCCAGGTGCACTGTCCCCCTCTTCAAGAGGAACACGGACTGCGATCTTCCAGGCCTCAAAAATTCATTTAATAAAGAACTTAGTGAGGCACGCACGGTCATTGAGCATGTGAATGGAATGCTCAAATCGCGCTTTCAGATGATGAAAGAATTGCGATTGATTTTACGAGACGAAAGATCAATGAAGCGGGCAAACGCTCTTTTGATGGCGTGTTGCCTGCTTCACAATTTCCTTTTGGCGGAAAATGAAGGAACGGCCTTTACTTACGGTCTTCCCAACGCAGCCGAACGTGAAGCCGAGCGACAACATTGGGAAGATCAACCTGCGGTACTTAACAAAGTCCTTGCCGATAATGATGACACTTTACGCAGACAAGTATTTGCTGAATATTGTCGTCAAATGGGGGCTGATGTCTGATAGGTGTAAGTTTGGAATCATAACATTCATGTAATCGGTTTTGATAGTCAAATTGATCCTTTCAATCTCATTCAACTTCATTATTTCCAGGTGTTGGAAAGTTGCTCGAAAAATTTCTAACTGGTATTCTTCGATCTCACTTGATTTAATAACACAAATTAAATAAAAAATTGAATACGAACTCGTTCTTCTTGTTTGTTGAAGTTTCTGTCAATAAGTAAAGTTAAATTAAAAAATTGGTTGTATACGATCTCGTTCCTGATGTTTGAAGAACTTTCTTCAAAAAAGCAAAATTGTGTTCTTCTTGTTTGTTGAAGTTTCTTTGATTAAGTAAAGTTAAATTGAAAAATTGGTTTTATACGATCTCGTTCCTCTTCTTTGAAGATCTCTCTTCAAAAAAGCGAAATTAAAAATGGCAGGAGTTTTTGTTTGTTTAATCAAGCCTGGTGGCGTATCTCCAAAGACTGAATATCAATGTATTCCATTTGAGACATCACTAATTCAACTGAAACAATAATTGAGAGATCACTAAATCCAGTGAAACAATAAGTCAGAGAGCAGCATATAAGCTTATGTATTTGAAGGAGGTTACAAAAACAACGAGATAACTAAAGAACTAAAACAACTAAATCAAAGAGATTAAAAAATCCACAGGAACAATTGGTGTTCCTAAACAACCGGTGGAATCGAGAGTTCCACAAAGAGTCACATAAACTAAAGTTCATAAGGGTGTAGCGAAAAGATGTTAGGTCTACATTCATCAAAAGGTGGAGTTGTGTTACCAGGTCTACATTGATCAAAAGGTGGAGTTGTGTTACCTACGTCTCAATCTTCAGCAAGCATTTTATCCACAGTCTCTTTTGCTTCGGTCAAGGTCAGACCGAAGTTATCCATGTATTCTTTATATAGACGTCCTCTCAAAGAAATATCTTCAATCTTTGATTTCTTCTTATGACTTTCCAGCTCTTTCTCGATTTTATCTAATTCAAGGTGCTCTCTACGCCGCTTCAGTTCTTTTGTTTCATCCATATTTCTTTCTTTGAAATCCAACTCGGCTTGATTGAAAACCAAAGTCTCCCTCTGAGTTGGAGTTCTTGTAATGACTGA
>NW_006768905.1:0-20338 GCF_000204055.1 Melampsora larici-populina 98AG31
GCAGGCCGGTGTTTATGAATCTTAGTCTTTTCACCAGTAGAATCAAGATACTCTCAACCAAAGTTAGAATTATGTGGAGTAGCAAGAATATTGAAGAAGTTTCAAAGTAAATTATGGGGTCAACATTTTGAACTTCAAGTAGATGCTAAATCTTTGGTAGAAATGATTAACCGACCAACTCTACCAAATGCTCCGATGACCAGATGGGTTGCTTTTATTCAATTATTCTCTTTCGATATTATTCATAAATCAGGGAAGAACTTTGGTATGCCCGATGGACTTTCACGAAGACCAGTGGGGGAAGATTCTACCTCGGAGGGAGAGGATTTTGATGAAGAACAGAAGGACATTTCTCCATATGAAGGTTTTCCAGTCTCTACCAGAAATAATCAGGGTGAATTTCTACCTTGGACTCAAGAAGGATTATGGGCAAAACTTGAAGAATATTTGAAGAATTTTCAGAGGCCATCAAATTGTTCAGATAATGACTTCCAATGGATACAACATAGATCGAAGACCTTCTTTATGGAGCGTGGAAGGTTAAAGAAGAAAGGAGTACCCTGCGGAAGATTGGTAGTTTCAAGGAAAGAAGGACAGGAAATAGTTTTACAAAGGTTACACAAAGAGATGGGACATAGGGGAGTAGAAGAGACTTACAGAAGATGTTTAATTAGATTTTGGTGGCCGGAGATGAAGGAAGATGTGCGGAAATGGGTGATGTCTTGTGAACCTTGTCAAAGAAGAAGTCCTAATACTCAAAAGGAAAGAGGTCATGCTACAGGGGAATCAACAGTATTTGGGCGGGTCAGTTTAGATGCAGTACATATTAAAACTAGTAAGTTTAAGTATTTGATAGTAGCAAGGGATGATCTTTCAGGATGGGTAGAGGCCAAACCTTTACAAAAATTAACCTCAAAAGCAGTAGCAGACTTTATCTTAAAAGAATGGATTTGGAGGTATGGGGCGGTGAAGTGTTTTACGGTAGATGGAGGACCAGAATTTAAAGGAGAATTAAGAGAAGCGGTGAGGATGTCAGGCTCAAAGTTGGGGGAGGCTACTGCCTACTGGCCACAAGGTGAAGGAATGGTGGAAAGAGGACATCAACCCTTGAAGAATACCTTGGTAAAAATGTGTGGTGAAGATGGAAGGAAGTGGGCAGAGAAATTACCTTTAGTGTTATTTTCAGATAGAATTTCAACCAAACAGACAACAGGATTTTCACCTTACGAAGTTCTCTTTAATCAAAAGGCAATCTTACCAGTAGATGTTGAGGCGGGGACCTTCCTTGGGGTGGATTGGGATACGGTAACAACTAGAGAAGAATTATTAATGGCAAGAGTAGAACAGTTGGAACAGAAAGATGAAATGTTGAAAAAGGCTTATGATAGAATGATGAAATCAAGGATGGAAGGTATTATATATTGGGATAGGAAGAATTCACATAGGTTAAGAGGGTCATTAGAAATAGGGGATTTGGTTTTAGTTTATAACAAAAGTTTGGAATCACAATGGGGAAAATTATTTAAAGATAGATGGAATGGACCTTATAGAGTACGGGAACAATATCAAGGGGGATCTTATATTCTAGAAGAGTTGGACGGGACAGTATTAAGCAGACGAGTGGCAGCGGAACATATCAAAAGATTTTTTCCGAGGGGTGTTTCAGAAGCAGCAAGGAAAGAAGATTTTCAAGAGGAGGAATCAGGTAGTTCAGGTAGCTCAAATTAAAATTTAAAAAATAAAAATAAAACATCTCTTATATTCTCAAATTTCTTCTTTCTTGTGTTATATTTGTTTCTCTTTTCTTTTTTCTCTTTTTCTTTATTTCAGGTGGAGGACTGTATTTTTATATAATGGATTGGTGGACTTAGTGATCAGTGGGGAGTATTAGGTTGGATTTCTTAGTTATCATTTTCTCTTTTACTTTTCAGCGGTGTGGGATAGGTTGACGAGGATGGAGGATGTCGGCAGGAATGGATAGTTATTACATTAATCAAACATCAAGATAAGTAGTAGGGTACGGGGCGGGCACAACAATCAATAAATTCAAAATTCAACATTCAAATTAATTAAGCTGAATATGGAATACTACTTCAAATCATTTTTTTCTTTTCTTCTTCTCTCATTATATATACTTCAAATTATCAATTCAATAGCAGGGGGCACGGGATGGGTACAAGTACAAGTTACATGTTACAAGTTACAATTAACAATAAATCAACTTCAAAATATCAATGGATTACTGCTATAAAGAAACTCTAATTCACTTCTCTCATTTTTTTTTCTTCTTTACACTCTTTCAAAAATAGCAAATCAATCATTTTCAAATCATATTTTATTCATCAAGTTTTTTTTTTTTTTTTCCTTTTTTCTATCTTTTTCTTTTTATGGTGGTGGGATATGGCTAGTTGAGGATGGAGGATAGGCATGAATAGTCAACATTAATTACAAATTTACATTATACACATTACAAATAAATTTACAATCAACATCACATAACAAATATATACAAACAAAAGAATATAAATCAACAACATAAATTACATACAAATTACCATCATTATCATTCTTTGGGTTCAAATTAGGGATATGTTTCTTTTTTCTTTTTTCTGTTTTCTACGGGTAATTGGTCAGGATAGTTGAGGATGGAGGATTAGTTGGCTGGTAGGATAGTTAAAACAAATTACAAGTGTAGTAGGGGGACTGCGGCGGGACTTATCAAATCATAACAAATCAAGTCAAACAAATACTAAAATGGATTACTACTACATACAACAAATACAATCAAAAATATACACATTACAATTATCAGATTACGTACATTAAAAATTATTCAACTTATTATCTCATTAAGTGTTAGGGATATGTTTCTTTATTTCTTCTTCTTCTTTTTTTATGGTGGATAGGTATAGGATAGATGAGGGTGTTGGACTAGCTGGCAGGTATGAGAATATCAGTGTTTTATTTTACATCAAATCAAATTATCAAATTAATCATAATTAAAATTACATCAATTAAGTCTGTAGTAGGGGGTTTGGGGAGAGGCTGCACATCATCATACAACAATCAAGGCGGCAATAAACTACAATACAACAATTAAATGGTTACTACTACAGCATACATCTTTTAAAATTTTTCTTTTCTCTTTTTTTCTTTTTTTCTTTTCTGTGGGGACGTGACTGGTGTGTTGAGGGTGTTGGATTTTGGCAAAGGGTTTATCATCAAAACAACTTATGAAGAGGAGCTTGAAAATTTAAAAACATATATTTAAAAAAATTAATCATTACTTAAAAGCTTAGTACTTATTATTGGATATTGGACTACTAATTCAAGACGGAAGACAAAACTTTAGTCAAACCAAAGCAAACTTACAGAAGACTTAAAATTAACTTGGACTTTGAAGAATACTTAGAGGAATGAATTCTTGCGAGATTGTTGAAAATTATATTGTCAAGGCCTAGGATAACGGTTACTTGGATTATTTAGAAGTTTTTTTTAGTTGAGTTATGGGAATAAGAATCATTCAAGTTAAAGGGAAACCGCGTTCGCAGACAAAACTCCCATAACTCCCAAACCCTGTTAACAATTCACAGGTTTTTGCGTGCAACATAGACTTTCTGACTTGCACGTGCTCCACCCCGCTTTCTTATCTTCAAACCCTCCTCCTGTCGGAATACATACTTCATGAATGCAGTTAATTGCCATCATCAATCCAGACGAACTCACATGGCTCCAATCCTCAACCTTCAACATACTATCATTCCATCATGCTACTCGGTTTCTGTTTTCAATATACACTCATTTTCACATGCCATCACCAACGCGTGTCCGCCAGCCGCAAGCTTACCTGCCATGTTGCACTTCGAATCAGCTCTTAATCATACTCGATCACCTACCTCTCATTGGCTCTTTGCCTGGATGTAACCAAGACATCATCCAATTCAGTTCAATTCAAATTGTCCTGCCAAGATTCACATAGGTAAGCAACTGCACCCGTCTTAGCAGATGTCTCTATTGAAATACAATCCAGTTATTCCCAATCCTTGTTTGTTTAGTTTAATTCCACCAATAGGGTCAAGGGAATCGCTTTTCACCCCAAGCCAACCCTTTTGACCGCATCACTTCATTCAGGAAGTATCCAAATGTGGAGCTTTCAGATGGGAACATCAGTCAAACGATTTGACAAACACAATGGTTTGCTTCAATAACTCATATTGAAATGAAGTAACTGTTCGATCATACATTCATTGTTTGTCTTTCAGGTCAGGTTTGTGGGATTGCCTTCCATCCAAGTCAACCACTCTTCGTGTCAGTTGGAGTTGACTACAAACTCCAGGTCAATTCTTGGTCTCCAGCATTCTCAAATTCTTTTGATATTCCATCAATGCTTGAATATTGAGTTCATTTGGTTGATGGTAGTACAGGTCTGGAATTAAAAACGACGACGGTGTTTGTTTACCTTGCATGGTCATCTCGATCACGTTCAATCAGTCTCATTTCACCGTGAACATCCATGGATCCCTCCTGCCTCTCATGACCAGACAATTCAAATATGGAATTGGCAATCTCGTCAATGTATTCCTATCTTAACCGGTCATAAGTAAGTATGAAATCTTGCCAAATTTATCCATTACTGCCTTTGCTGCAAATCCTCAAAAACAAAGTCCATGTAAGATTGGAGATTTAAATCCTCCCACTGCTGCAAAGTCTGGATTCGTATGTGATGGATTAGTATCTCCACTTGATCTATATAATTCAGCTTGATTCAAATCGGTCTTTTCAATAGAAATCGCATCTGGTGCTCGGTTTGGTGGTTTGTTCAAAGCTGTTGCCGCTCCTCGATCTTTTCCTACTTTTCTACCTCCGAACCCGCCTGAACCTCGAATGAAGAGGGTTGCTTGATTTTCAAATAAAGTCCCACTATCTTTATCATACGTATGGTTTATTAACACTACTGATGCGGCTTTACCCTTATCTGTAGCTTCGAAAATTTGTGCATGATGGACCAATGTACTGGACGTCGGAATCTTGGGTGTCTTGATGACCAGGTAATGTTCACCATGTAACAACATCATCAGGCTAAAGTCAGGAAGCCAATCGACTTTGTATACATCAAGCCAACAAAATCAGGATTCGACATACGTAATGGGTCATGAAGATTGAAGTACAAATCATACATGCATGGCATCTGCTTGCTGGCCTCGTTGAAAGCAAGCATTCCATAGGAAGGAATGACTTGAAAGTTGGAACTGCCTTCAAACACATACTTCAACTCCTTTTTGGTCGCGCCTACACCCAAGTTGTACAAGATACACTCTCGTTTGGTGTGAGGAAGTTCGATCGGATCGATTGTTTCCCTTTTAGCTTGGGCCACGACTTCTGAGTCTTCCAGGTCTAAATAATCCTCCATCTGAGGAGTACCGGATTCACTAGCTGGATCACTCGATTCAGAATCCGCTCCACAGTTGGCCATGATCTGCTCAATAGACTCTGCCGTTGAGGTCGGATAAGTTGCGTTTTGATCAAACTTTGTCACTTGATCCCACTTAGCTATGAGCTTTTCAGGGGTGACAGCTCCAGCCGAGAACTACAGAAAGATATACATATATCAGGGAGTTCACTTGGTTAGATGATGTGACTCATGAATATTGGGAAAGTAAGTTATCTCCTGCTTTTTTGTCTCTCTTTTTCCCCAAAATATCAAGAAGCTTGCTGATTTAAATATACGTAGTTAATTTAGCTTATCATATATTTTCAACTATGTCAAGTATATGTAAAGAAAGATTCGATTTTCAGTTTGAAATGGTGAAGATTCAAAAACAAATCAACCTTTAGTGATACCAGAGTGTTTTGAAAAGCTTAAAGAGTGTTATGAAAAGGTTTTGGTAGAAGGAAAATTATTCGATTTAAAATTGAATAGATCAATTTTAAATTATATTGAAAGATTACAGAAAGAAAAATAAATGGAGAGATGAACTTTAGGGAATAAGAAAGGATGGGGTTTGGGTTTGGGTTGAGAATTTTGTGAAAGAAGTTCCTGTGAAAGTTGAGTTTGATTTGATTTGATTTAGTTAAATTTTTAATTGTGAGTTATTTTCCATTTGAGAAATTTCAAGAATTTGGAAGCAACACAATGATCAATAGAAAACTTTCAATATATAATGTGACACAGAAAATGGGTTACATTGAACCCAAGTTGGAAAATACTGAATTCAATGTCATGAATTTGGGTCCAATTTTGTTATAAAATCAGTTGTTGTAGTTGGTCAACTAAAGAAATTTATCTACCTATGATTATGGTTTATTATTTATTATATTTTTGAGTAAATGAATTGTCCATCATAAGAGGAAATCAAAAAGGGAGTGGATTGGTATGTTTTCACTGTTGTTTTTTTTGGGGTTGAGTTTTATGTTGGATTATTTGATGACATCAATTTGAAAAAAAATCAAAGGTCTTGGGGACAGTGAATACAATAACTGAAGAGATTGTGTTAAATGATAGTTGTGACCTGCTTTTTGATCCATTTAGCAGATATCTCTTTATAATGTATTCAAGCCCAGAAGTGTATCAATTTTTCAATAAATGATGTAGTCATGTGAGGTACAATGAGGTGTTTGCAAAAATCATGAATTCTAATTGATTTCAATCTGGAACCAATAAAGCAACCCTTCAAGGTGAGAGATTGTTTTGAATTGAGATGTAGAGCTTCAATGTTTTAGTTGTGCCAGTTCAATAACATGAAGCTGACTAATATGACCACGTGAGTGTTGTTCTTCAGAAGATATATGATGATTTCAATGAGAGGAACATGTGATGCTGATGTAGCGTTACTCAGAATTTGGATGGTTTGGTGCAGATTCCTGTTCACAACCAAAGGGAGGAAGAGGCAGGATATGGAGGATGGTGGTGAAATATGTGTAACACTAACCCTCATGGGTTGAGCATGTAAGAGAAAAGTATTCATGTTCAATAGCTGCATAAGAGACTGTAATAGCCTACCTGGAGTGAGTGTGATTATCTGGGAATGATGTACAAAACAAGGTTTGAGCCTAGACACATCCTTGCTCAATGCTACACAGGGATTATTTCATTGATGAGAAGATTTCAAGCATCAATCAGAATGAGAGAGGATTAGATAGCTTAGTATTGGCATACCTTTTGTAGTTTAAACCTTTGAAAGCGGCGGCCCGCCGCTGATATGCTAGTCATTATCAAAGAAATTTAATAAGTTGAAGGTTAATATTTTGAATGAAGAAATTAGTGGAAGATTGATTAAAGTTTAGTAGGAAGTGAAGAATTAGTATGAAGGTGGATAATACTCAGAATCAAAGTTTGGAAGAGTGGTAATTTTCAATTCAAGTTGGGGGAGGCTACTCACGATTTAAGTTATACACAACACTAGCAAAAACTTTCATTATTACTCAAGATTTTTTCTGAAAAAGGTTTTGACAACACATTATACAAAGATTTTTTTGAGGATTTTAAAAAAAAATTAAGTAAAGGGCATTTAACAGAAGACTACATCAGGAAAGGAAGAAAAAAAACAAACAAACAAGAGAATATATGTACAGATGGAACAACTACAGAAAAGAGAATAAATCATTCACGAGCACGTTTCTTTCCTTTCTCGTCAGCAGAAAATTTCAGATTATCTTCAGCAACTTCATCATAAAACTTCTCATGGCCAGATGAAGGGATAGGGAAGTAGGGAGGAAATCCAGTAGTTATACCATCATAATGAGGAGGCCAAAGTTCAGGACGAGGATGGGCTCTATAGACAACATCAAGAGCTACTATATTCTTGATAGCCTTCACAAGATTAAGTCTGGCAGTCACTTCAACTGGGTAGATCCGGATTTTGTATTTTCTGTGATAACTATCATGGCTCGCGTGATAAATCAGCTTATTAGCATAGCCGGCCCCGGGGCCAATGCTTGTATGCAGCAATACACTTCACCCACAAGCGCACCGGTGACTGATGCCTGCGGACCTCGTGATCTGACGTTGTCCCACTTTCATGGGTCTACGCCGACATCCTCACCCCTGGCCCACGCATCGCGACGCGCCATACATACCCCGTGCCCCCTTGCCATACGTCATTCGATCGTTCCTCATTATTATTATTAACCAACATTACTAAATCGATATCAACATCAACCATAACTGATTGACATAATCCGACCAGCCACTCTTCTGAAACATCACCACCTTTCCATAACTAACCAAAGAACAAGCCACCTCCCTTCACGACACCACCTTCTCTTCTCGATCCCACACGATAACCAATATTACACGCGATCACTTCTGAGTCAGTACATCACTGACTCCAGCATCGACAGAGCAAGCCCCCTGACACCGGAATGATTTGATTGTTACCCTCCTTCCCAATTCTTTAGTCAAGTACCTACCTGTCTTACAACAATGTTGCTCACCGACTTTTTGACACAGCTGCACGAACGTCGCCCGACTTTGGCAACTAAGCTGACACTTTCACAACTTGTCCGGTTTGTTAACCTCGCCAGCGACGTGTACAAGCCAGTAGACCACGCCTTACAATTGACTTCCGATGATCCTCGCATACTTCCCTTCCTCAAGCTGGCCCTGGACGTAGGCATGGACTTGGACGATTACGACGCTCTTTGGAACCTGGCATTTCCTTCCCTACCATTCTCATTCATCAATCCCGGCGCTCTGATTCGCTTGCATGGTCTGACCGACCACCTGACCACCAAGGTGCACGAGTTCTATCTTACACCCCCCATCTCTGCCTGCCTGGTATGCGACAGCCGATCAAAGCGGAACCTCCACATACGCCCCCGACGGGAAGGCTATGTGTATGACCTGGACGGCGTCCACTCCGCAGAATTCCACACCCGCGTTTGTTCAGGTACAGTTTTTGCCTTCACCTTAAAAAAAAAATTAAACACTCATTGGGACTCCTGCATGTAGATTGTGGCACCACCTACAGGCCGTCGTATTATATATCAAATAAGACCAGATATTACTACACCAAAGCACAGGGGTGTCACCGTGAAGTGTTTCAGGTGCACTGCCACTTTGCAATGTCCCACCAACTCGCCAAGAACTTTCGACATTGCCAGATGCTTGCCCAGTTAGTATTTTCTCCCTCATTTAAAAAACTTGTTACTTATTTTTTTCAATAGTATCTCGACTTTCAATCTTGTGAATCTCTTCAACCTCACCTACGTAAAGGATCAGGACGTACCAACCCACTCGGAAACCCCTAGCATTACACCCAGAATGTCACAAGAACTTGCCCGCGACGCAACAGATATGTGGAGTCTACTCCGACGCTGCTCTCGCCGGGGTGACGTGCTTTACGTAAGTGCCCGTGGCGAACAGGAGGACCGGTTACTACCGGCCATTATTCGAGAGCTCCAATACATTGCCAAGCAAGGGTCAAAATTCCGCGATCACTTCTGCTCTTTGTGTGTCAAAGAAGAGAAAATCGAAATTGAAGGCAAGCAAGCGACTAAAAGTATGTCCGTTTCCTCACTTTTAATGGATTATATTGACATTTTACCTCACGTCAGTCATCCAAGCGGTTGTTACTGATGGACTTACGATTGGGCACTGGAGATGCACGGCATCTTCGGCGCAGCTTGAAGAACTGGCTTATCAAGCTGGTAACCCCCCTCCCAACGGCCCGTGCCTCAATCCTTTGCCCAAGGTTACCTCTAGGTTCTGTGCCGAGCATGAGGTTACCTTGAGAGGATGGTGTTGCGCACAACCGTGCACCGCCCTGGCTGATGCAGGATCACAAACATGTTCCGATGAAGACCACCAACTCGCATATGCCGATTTTCAAGCGCGAAAGAAGAAGAATTTTTCTCTCAAGGCCATGCTCAATCGACCTGGCTCTAAGCTACCCTCCAATCCCACTGTGCACATGAATCCCTTCACTGCTGAGATAATCGATCTCGACGACATTCACCACGCCGACAAAGCCGATCGCATTCACGAAGCCGCTCGCGATGGTGGGGCAGCTAAGCCCAAAAAGACACCGTCCATCAGCCGCTGCCGCACTCACAACGATCAGCTGGTCGTGGGTACCTGTGGCATCATCCTCAGTCGGCGAACTTTCTACAACGCCGAAGCCCCAAGTGCTCTTAGGGTCAGTCACTTTGTTGCATTAGTGGAATACTATCCTGTTGACATACGTGACCCCCCATACGCCAGGACTACCTGTTGGAGGCTTTTCCAGAGAGAATGCCCGAGGTGGTTTTCTACGATAATGCCTGCACCTTACTGCGTGTGATTCACAATGGAGAGAAGGATCCCACTCCTTTCGAAAACACGATCATTCCTGTCGATCCATTCCATCACGCCTCTCATAAAGTCAGCGATCATTTCTGTCAAAAGTACACCAACCCCAAAAACTTTCCCGACCTGCAAGAAGATGGCGCATGGATTTTTAACGCTTCAGCTGGAGAGTTAAGTAATATTTGGTATGGAGGTTTTGGTTCCATGTGCCGCAACATGCAAGGAACCCGATACAAGTTTTTTCTTGAAGAGATGGTTGAATTGCGCAACAAATGGCTGAGTGATGCTCTATGGGCTCGTGATACACTGACATTCATGGGGGTAGACGAGTTGTAATATAGCGAATATAGCAAAAGTGGATGAGATGCTTTGGATTGTCCTTCATATCAAGAATGTCATTGATGACGCATTCACAAGTGCAATTAAATTCAAATTGAAGGTCACTTTCATCTAACTGCTTCTCCTTGCAGTTACTCGTGTTGCTAATTACTAACTAAGTGAGACATCAAGGTAGCCCGGACTAACTAATGATGTGTAGAACAATGGCGTATGATCAATAATACGCCAAAAAATTGGAAGTATGCGCAATCATTCGAACGTCTTCAGAGCAAGTAAACGGCCCAATGTTCTCCCTTTCGAAGCAGTCACCAATTGGCCACACAGTCACCTCGCCAAACCTGTGGGGTCTGTAACCGCGTGGGGCTACCGAAAGCCACGGCAAACAAGGCACCTGACTATGCCAGGTACAAAGGCATAGTCATCAAGCACCCTGGTGTTTTTGTTCTTTCGATATCGCAATGCCATTGCCACAGTGCCAACATGGATGATGGAAATGGATGTTAAGCCGGAATGCCTTGACCATCGATACTGATTGTTGACTATAAATGGGCTATTGCGGTCACTCACCGCTGATATCCCATTTATAGCATTTCACTTCTCACTCAGTCCGTCTCGCAACGTTAAACTCCATCACCTTATACCATCATGCCCAAATTGATAGAACACGGCCACTACGCCAACCATCCCGAACTGATGAAAGGTCTTTCCCCGCGTGATATCAGGCGCTTACGACGTGAGTTACATATGACTTCTTGCTGGCGTATTGTGACTGATACTGACGAGTGTACTGCTGTCATAGGTGGCATTCTCACGGCACCAACGACCGTTTTACCGGATCCAATTGTGATCAATCATACGTACAATGCCTGGTTCATATTTCCTTCGTCAATCCCCACTGATACGTTAAATACCCCTCAGAGAATTTTGTGGCACCACAAATCTCCGCTGCAGCTGCACGGGAGGTTTTGGGGGAAGAAGAGTTACCAAAACCTGCATTCAACCATGACAGCTCATGGCTGTTTACTCTCAAAGCCACGACTGTTGGAGACATTGCTGAATTTTCTTTTGTTTCAAAGAAAATCAATATTGACATCAACCTGGCTCTGGGCCAGTTCGTCAGGTATTGGGATTGGGCATCCACCTTCACCGCTCAAATAAATCAAATTGATTCGGGTCGTTTGGAAGTGGAAGTCCAAAGTTTTGGTTCGGACTCAGAGAGATCACATTTCATGTTATGTCAAGAAAAGTATCACACCGCTATGCTATTAAATTTGTTCAAAGGAAAGCTCAAAGAGATCTCTTCGCTTTTAACTTTGGCCAAAGCACAACTGGCCACCGATGTTCGTGTAAGTGAATGGCCCCTGTGCACATGTATTTTACTTCGTTGATTTACTTCGTTCCTCTGAATATGACTTTGATTGAACAGTTTGCCGAAAACCATGTCCTTGCGCACCGGAACACTGTCGGCCAGCTTGACATGTATACTTTGCAGGAGAGGTTGCCAGGTCCGCTACATAGGACATCGGACACTAGTTATTCCCCCTCCAAGGGGAATGTCCCCATGCTAGACTTCCTCAACACGTTCACACACTACACATACTGGCGTACCAATAACGCCGCGGTGATCAATGGATTCCATTACGTAGGATGCACAATATTTTATTCGCTCATTGTTGATAAGAAGTGAGGCTTCATATTCCTTCACGGTTGGTAACCTGTGCTGATCTTAAATTACTCCTCCACATCTATAGTTACAAGTGGCATGCAGGTTACTATGGTGGGCGAATATCCGATTTTGAAAAAGAACATCGGTGCAACAGCCTCTGTACGCGCATGGGAATGAAACAACCTGCAAGATCCTAGTAACTAGATGTGGAGTTAGTTCCGTTTACTTTTGCTTATTTGTGTTTCTGTGTTTGCTTTTGAAGCACTTTCTGCTTCTGCTACTCGCTTGTTTGTTTTCCCTTTGCGTCTCTTTTTTTTTGTGTGTCTGTGTCTTTTGCTTGCTGTTGTTTTGTTTGACTTGCTTGTTTGTGTGCCACATTCGTTTGACCAAAAAATTATAAAATTTTGGTATGACCAAAGCGTGACGTGCAAAAGCGCCATCAGCGTTGTTACGGTTGATTACCGCCGCTCTGATACCTACCTCAGATGGATTATTTGCTGCATGAGCATATAAATTGAGTCTCATATGGCATCAAATATTACCATTACTAAACTAAATAACCAAGAGTTGCCGTCTAATCGCTTCAGTCGATATTTTCCCCCCGTATTAATCTATCCGCTGTTATTTAAGCCATTTAAAGCGCGTCATAAGGGATGGCAAAGGCAAAGCAAACACACAGGTTGCATGTTGGCACGGTGGTAATGGAACCTGAGGGTGTTCAATCTGCGTCAAACTGCTATTCA
Organism: Melampsora larici-populina 98AG31; assembly: GCF_000204055.1. Taxonomy (NCBI): domain Eukaryota; kingdom Fungi; phylum Basidiomycota; class Pucciniomycetes; order Pucciniales; family Melampsoraceae; genus Melampsora; species Melampsora laricis-populina. The sequence continues at coordinate 13,034 of NW_006768905.1, forward strand.
TTTCGAGTATGACAAGAAGAGACACATTGAGAAGGGGGGTTAGGGAAACAGGAAGACACATATGGACATATTCGCAAATCTATTTACCCATAGATTTAATGCCTTGTGTGTGTAACAAGAGAGCAACACCTGTTATTCAAGACAAAACATATTCCATAGGATACGGTGGCGAAAGGGGAAAACAAATAGTAGAAAGTGTGAATAGGGACAACGGAATGTATGTGAAATGAAGGAAGGAGCATGACTACATCATTGCTTCGTTCTGCGTCTCTTGGATGGCCGAGGCGCCTGTCGCTCTTTCCGTTTCCGAGGGGCTGTTGGATCTCCAGGTTGTTTCAAACCAGACACCACCAGGAACTCAGCTTGAAAATGCCGCCGCGCCTCAACAATTGTGATATTGTAGCGATTTTTCTCACCCTCTTCAGGCCAGCTGTCAAGCCAAGCCTTGAATCTGGGATACGTCACTTTGCCTACCCAGTGCGCATAGCGATAAACGGTTTGCTCCTCCAATTGATACTCGGTTCCAAAAAATTCAATCCAGCATGGTATACGGCGTTTTCGCGGGGCAGGCATTCCCACGGCAAGATGCCATGCGAGAAGGGTGAAAGTCATGGCATCTTCGCCGGGCCAATCGTTCAGGACTGGGGCATTGTTGCTGGAGTTGAATGGCTTTTCGTCTGCTTCTAGGTTCTGGGGAAGCACATCATAAAGTCAGACAGCATTCATATCATGAGAGGAGATGAAGAAATCGACCCACCTGGGCTGCCATGTTGCCCATTAAAGCGGGGTCCAAGTGCCGAAACAAGTCGGGGATCACATTGTCTGAACTGGCCTCGCCTGAGAGTGTAGGTGAGACGGTCAGTGCGATGTCTAGTTCTGGCCAATCGTGCAAGTCCAAATCCGAATCGGTTTTGGAGTTGAGGACCTCAATCGGTTGCTGTGAGGTTCCTGCAAAGGGTTTGGCCAATGGAGGTGGAGACGCAGGTTCAACTTTGGGAACAGTCGCTAATTGAACAGGAGCTTTAGGAATGTAAGGTTTGCCTAGACCGAATCTTTCGAGCACGGCTTGAAGGTCATTGGCTAGGGTGATGCGCTGGCTTGGAAGACATAGCACGAGGTTTCTGGTGGTGCGGGGGTACTGATGAGGCAGAGTAAGTGCGATGTCCCGCTGTGAACAGTCCAAAAAGGGATCAATTTGGAGTCGATGCGGAGGAAGACCAAAAATACCAACCCAGTTTTTAAGTTGTTCATCCCAGACAAGGATGTGACCATTCCAAGATAGTCCAGCAGCCGCTTTGGCCTCGCGCCAAAGTGACTCACATTCGTCTAGAGCAACGGTAGGCCAGGTGGGAAAATGCTGCGTAATGACCGGGGTCGTGGGCTAAAATGATTGACAATGTCAATGGATGCTACAGTATATGATAAGTAAAGTGAAACAATAAACCAACCTGAGTGACAAGATGTAAGCTAACGACCTTGTTCGGGTCAAGACGTGGCTCCAACGCCTTTCTAAACATGTCCTGTTTCAATTTCTTGGCGTTCGAGAGGACGAGCTCGCGATCTTCGGTCAGCACGTGTCCTGTGTACCTCACGCTCTGCGCGCACTGCTCCGGTATTATACGGGCTCGTTTTGGCTGGGGTGCTGTCGGCAAAGGGGCGTGGGTTGTCGTCGAGGTATTGGATGGCGTAGAGGTGGCAGCCTGTTTTGGTTCGGGCGCGATACGATGAACATAGCATTTGCCTGGCGGGCCATATGCATGGCAGCACTACATGCCCCAAAACGTCAGTTTGTGAAAAATTGTTGAGCAAGACAAATGAAAACAAATTGAGTTACCGCCTTGCAGTATTTCTGTGTACAACCAGTATGACCCGCGCTTTTGTGCTTCTCGGCGGTGGGCCCTTCGCGGGGGCGAGCACAAAGTTGGGATGGGGCGGCTCGTTGCGAACGTTGGGAAGCACTGGGCGGTGAATTCTTGGGACTGACTTGCTCGGTGACAACCTCACCTTTGATGTTGACGGGTGGCCCATGGAGTAAGGCATTGTAAGGAATTGGATACTTGTCGCCGGCGTTGATCCGCGCTAACTCGTGGTTAAGTTGGTTCAGCTTGAAGGTTCGGTAATAATGATCACTGGTTGGGCACTGGTGAATAGGAACAACGAGGGATATAAACAGAAGTGGGATTCAAAAGTTGTATGTAAAGTCAGTTGTTCCCGTCTTTCCAGTTTTGGCCAGATGAAATGAAGGACAACGCTTGCACTGACTTTGACCTTGACCGTATCAACACCCCCTGATACGTAAATCAGTGAGATATTGACCGTGCACATGGGACAAGCCAGGCCAACACGGCCTGGCACCGTAGGTGAAGGAAGGGGGTTGGACGGGTGCATCCGCTGGTACTTGGATCCAATGTAGGGGCCGCTAGGTTTCATGACGTGGGCTTGTAGGGTGTAAAGTGGGAACGATGTGATGTGACCACGGTGGCCAGATGGTTGTATGGAAAAGGACAAAGAGGAGAAAGGTTGAAGCCGCCATTGGTGTGGGTGGATATTGAGGTTTGGAATACAGTGTACGATGAGGGTCTTGGAGTATAAAAAATTTGCTCTGCTCAAAGTGGAAGGAGGAAAAAAATGCAAAAGACAAAACATGCCTGGGACGGACGTGTCGGAGGGGCGGCTATGGGTTGCGAGAGGTAGGGTGTTTGGTGCTCTGGCCCCGCGCGCAGCATATGCCCATACAGTTGATTGCATACAAGGCTGTCACATGCTGTGTAATGCTTGCATGTATTTTGAGTGATAATTATCATGTGATAATTATCACAGAACGTACGAATCCCCAATGCTCCCCTTCAACTGGACATTAGAGGTATAAATTTTCCAATGGGAAGAAAGAAGATTAAAAATTGTTTCAGTTAAAGCTATGGTGGGATCTCGAGGACTTATCATCTTGGGAATACCACCAACTTGCATGAACTCTTCAGCTTGTGATAAATTTCTAGCAAACCATATACTTGTGTAAAGATTTTTAAACTCAGCTTCAAAGGCGTCAATTCTGTCTCTAGTAATTGAAGGATAGGTGATGGATGTGCTTGGCTCAGTTGAAGAAGAATCATTTGGAATTGAAGTTGAAGGAACCGGTGCAGAAGTTGGATTTACAGTTTTTTCGGGAGTAGAGACAAAAGGGTGGTTAAATTCAGGTAGAGGTGATGCAGGAGGTGTTTCAATTAAATCTTCAACAGTAGTGTTCAGGTTAGGTTTAACATCAACTGGTGAATCAGGAACAATGATAGGAGAAGGCTTGCGAGGAAAGAAGTGTTGATTTTGAAAAGTTTTTTTAAGTTTTGGTCTTTTATTTTGATTTTTAGTGTTCGTTTTATGGATGAAGTTCTTTTGAGTTTTAGGTGGGGAAAAATTAAATTCTGAAGAAATAGCAGGAGGAGATGGAGGAGGTGTGTTGTCGGGTGTGTGAATTGATTCAGGGGGAGTGGTGATAGGTGGAGTCTTGATGCGAGGATTAGTACAGGATGTGGAGGCTACAGGTGGAGTAGTAGGGGTATGTTGAGGTGGTAAAGGTGCATTTCCTCGGTTGTTCCAAAGACGAACATCGGCCATCCATCGCGCTCGAAGCTTAGGTTCACTGGGGTTTGTCAGGTTTACACACCCATGATTTGATGCCCCCGCCCGCCCCCTCAGAGTCAGTTTCGGTCTCAGGGAGGGTGTCCATATGAGTTAGACTTTCGATTCCGAGGGAATTTCGGGTGGGAGGAGTAGGTGTGGTCCATTCTGAAGAGGCATGATGAAGCATTAGTTTGATTACACTATGTAGGAGGATCTTTATAAAATTGAACACTTACCACAGTGGATCTCGTGTTGATCGCATCGGTTGCACTGGTATTGATCCCTCAACAGTTGCGAATCCACAATATCCCAGGTACAGGATGCTCCAGCAGCGATACAGTTTACACACGAGGTCGGATGTCCAGTAGGATGCATGATCAACTATACTTCACAAATATAATCAACCAGTCCAGATGTATCATTATTCAGCATTGGAAGAAGTCAGCGAGTATGAAGGCATGATAGATGGAGTTTTGTTATCACTGACGGGTCTTGAGTTCAAATTTGATCGGATTGACTTGAAACGAGTTGGGAACGAGTTATTAAGGGCTTTGAATTGATAGGGAGATGGGTTTGGATGGAGACTGTTGGTTGGAAGGTTGTTGGTTTAATGGTGGCTTTAGTTATCTGGGGACAGATACGAGTTGGGGGAGGATGTGGAGAGCAACTCTTTTCTCTTTTCGTTTCGGTTCAATTTTTTTTATTCTCACGTATGGGCAGGTTTTTTTTTTCTCGTTCTTCTCACTTTTCAAATTAGTTCAGCGAGCTCTTTTGGGTCTGATTACACATCTTCAAAGAACTGCATCAACTAAAACAATCAATTTATAATAATTAAAAATAAAAGAATCAGATAAAAAAAAAGGAAACAAATCGAAAAGAGAAGAAAAGAGCAAAAGCAGAAAGAGATTACAAATTGAGAGTTGGATATTGATGAAATGATTCAAATCAAGCAATGCATCAAGAAAAATTCAAAATAATCAAATGAAATAAAAATTAAATTAACAAGTTCAAACCCGGATCGATCGGTTTCGTAGGAAATCACGCAATCTAGACAAATAGAAAAAAAAAAGAAACAATCAAATTTAAATAAATCAAATTTACAAATCAATTGGAAAGCTCAAAACCGGATCGATCGGATTCCTAAGAAAGCATATGATCTAGGAAAGAAATCGAAAAGAAATTTTAAATAAATCAATTTTAAATTAAATAACAAAGCTAGGAATCGAATCAATTGGAATCGTAGGAAAGCAGCTAGATCTAGAAAGAAGATTGAAAAATAACAAAAAGAGAAAAGAAAGTTTAAATAAATCAATTAAATTAAATGGCAAGCCTCGGAATCGAATCGATCGGATTCCTAGACAAGTTATTGATCTAGACAATCAAATAGGGATTTTGAATAAACGAAAAAGAAATCAAATGAAGTTATGTAAAAGAATCAGTCAAAGATGAAAAGAATAGAATAAAAGACGAGAGAAAGTAGAGGGACTTACTTAAATGAATTTAAAATTGAGTAGGAGAGAGATGATGTAAGGGTTTAATTTGAATAAAATAAAGAGGTGGCTGTGGAGGAATCGGGTATAAAGAGGAGAGTTGAAGGAGGTTGTTGGGGGTTCCGTTTGTGTGTTGAGAATTGAATATTAGTTTTTTTTTGTTTATTGAGTGAATATCTTATTATAAAGAAGTTGAGTTAGAGTCTTTAACCCCGTATAAGGGTATTAGCGTTGATATTTTATAAGAAGTTGATAGTCTGGCGCGTGAAAGTGTTATCTGTGAAAGTCCTATAAGTAGTTTTCTACTGTTTTAGCAAGTTTTAAAGATATTACATTGGTTTTTTTGGTGAAATATTTAGTAGTTTAATTTTTTTTAATTCATCGCCGTTGGGAGAAGTTCAGATAACTTCTACTCCAGCATTAATATTAATATATTTTTATAATTTTGATATAATTTTTTTTCCAAATCTCTACAAAGATCTCAGTTGTGTATTTCGAAAGCAATTTTGACTGTGAAGCATAATTACATATTTGTGTAGTGTTGTGTTAGACTTTCTATAACCCTAGCTTAAACACTTTTAGTGTTTAAGGACCTTGGTGACCACTCAGTACAGTTGTTAGACTTGTCTGAGCTGTTTCGGACCAGGTTCGGTACTGATTTTATCAGTAGAAAGGATAAAATAACATTATTACAGGTGTTGATTGTGTGTAGCAGGAAAGATTTGTTTAGAATTGTACTCCTCTGCTCTGAACTTAGAGATTTCTAAAGGTTGAGGGCAGCTTAACTGCATCTGTTGTACTTCCCTTCTCTCCGGCGGTACTTCATCCCCTCTCCGGCTCAGCCTACGCTACACAGCGTAGGAGTTCTACAATGGCGGTGCTTGATCAAGTCGAGAAATACCTCTCTCAGAAGGTTTTTCGACTCTTAGCTACCCCCTTACCAAGTTTGATCCTAGCGAAGACAATAGAGAGTCCATCCTAAATTAGATCCAAGTGCAGTACTTGGTATAATCACTAACAAGATTAAAAGTATAGAATCAATACATACATCAGCCATAGAAGGATTACCATTACTAGATTCATGGACATTATTTTTTCAGATTCATCCTTCACTGCACCCCCAACACTTGCTTTCTCCTCTTCTAAATCAATTCATTTCAAAAGCTTTAAGATATTGATATGACATGTCAATTGTCTCTAATCAAATTAGTTCAGTTTGAAGTATATCTGGAAGTTCAAGTGAATTCAAAAAGCTTATTGGAAGTAAATGTGGAGGTTCAAAATTCTTGGAAGAACCAGGAAACAGAATTGCATTGGTTGGGTTTAAGTCTCAACAGAATTTAATTCTTTTAGGGTTGGTGTTGGTCTGGTTTGGGAAGACCCTTGAAATTCCAAAGTGAGCTAACAAAACAAAACCAAAAACCGAAACTTGATTTTTCAATGTTAAATTCAATTTTCTTTTTGTGGCTGGGTTTTTTTGGATTTTGGATTTAGGGATCTAGATCAATGATTTCATCAAATAGATACATTTTAGATCCTATTTTTGAAAACTCAATTGAATCAACTGCTGGAGATCAAAAATGAAACAAATCATGGTAGAAAGTTTATAGAAATTGTTGGATCTAGATTGAGTAAAGGTGATTGAATTGAGATTATGTCACTTGGGAATCAAATTGGTGAAAGTCCAAATGAAGATTAGGTCAAGAATGTGATTGGTTGTTTGGGTAGGGAAATTGGGAGTGAGGTTGTGGGCATTAAGTATAAGAAACATTTGTAGTGAAAAAAATTGCAGTTTTTGATTTTTTTGAGTTTTTGTCGGTTTGGGTGGATTTCTTTCTTTCTTTTTGATCAAGAGGATTCTTTTGTACGGAATGAGAGGTGTGTCATAGTGCCAAATAAATTTTCAAAAATTGAAATTTCAGAATCCTTGGGTCAGAAACTGGGAAAACCAGATTAAACATCAGATTTAACTGAAATACTGGTCAGAAAGTACCTGTATTAGGCTTAAAACAATGCTTTCTGCCACTTTTGACCACTTTCAAAACTACAATGTGGAAATTCACTGCTTGGTTGGCAGTTTGGCACAGTTATTACAAGAAAATTCCAAAAATCAAGTTTTGTGTTTTCAAAATTCACAAATTCAAAAAAACACAAAACACAACACTTATTTTGTCCCACAAGTCAACTGTAGTAATGCACA
>NW_006768905.1:20438-41966 GCF_000204055.1 Melampsora larici-populina 98AG31
ACAAAAAACCTATTTGTCTTTGAACAATTTCCTATATAGCCACATAGATATTCTTTGGGATTAGATGCAGGTTTTTTTGTCTCAATGAAAGATATAGTCACAGAGTTTGGCTTTCCAATGAACAAAAAATCAAGTGGTTTGACCAAGAATTGACAAAGATATAAGGGGTTGTTGAATTCAAATTATGCCCTCCAATGTCTGTTACAGGTTGTAATCTGAGAAACTTGGAGGTTTTTTGTTAGTACAATCAACAATTCTCACACTAAAAATACAAAAAAATACTCAAATCCAAGGTCTCAGCCATAGGCACAATATGCATATTTTTGTGTATTTTTGTCTCTCTCCAAGACTGCTCAATATCACTGTTTGTTGGTTTTTATATTTTCTGCCCAGAAGATATTATATTTTGTGTAGTATTATATAGGGGTTCTCAAAGTAGGCCCAGTTTGTAAAAACCTGGTTGACCCACTTGGCGTTTTGGCTGTGATCTGTCAAAAAATGTCAACTCGATACACAAGGTTACTGCCAAAAAGCAACCGGGTCAACTGGGTTTTCTTGAAACCGGGCCAACTTTGAGAACCCCTTATGCATTGTGGTTTTAAAAATATGAAAAAATATGCCAGACAATCGGAATGCATCAAAGGGCCCTCCCATTATTTTTTCATATTTTTCTGACCCTTGCGAGCTTCTCTATAATTTTCTATGTCTACTCAATTTTCTAAACTCCACGGTAAATTTGCAATTTGGCGTAGTGTCAATTATTCCTTGTCAAATCTCTCACTCTTATCTTTGTTTCTTCTTGTCATTCCTGGACAAATAGAACTTCCAATCCCATCTTACACCCTATCCTTCAGCAATCCCATAGCAACAGATGGATGGCACAATCCAGCCCAGACAACATCCGGCAAAGTCATCACATAAAGATCAGTGTTTGACCCATCCGCCAACACATCAAGGCATGGATATTGAAACACCCTTCACTACAGTTGATACTATATTCAAAGCTACAACAGACTATGATTAATAGAATACTAATCTAAACCAGATAGAAACAAAGGCCCAACCAACTTCCTCTGCCAAAGTAAAGATAGTCATCTTATACTACCACCACAATCCATGTTATGAGAACATTTCATTCTGTAACATTCTAGCAAGACCCAGCCGCACACCACTGAAACAGAGATCTTATTACTGAACTGTACTAGATCCTACTTTAATTGTTTTTACTTGTGTTTCACCACATGTTATCGTTTGAAATCAGTGCTATATGAAGCTCATATTGTTGGGGAATGTTATTCAAGTTCAACCCTTGCCTTACAAGCTTTGAACTAGTCAAAGACAGGTCAAAGGTTTTTCTTTAAGGCAGACCTCCCCGTTTTTTCACTGATTAGTAGAACTTACAACCTTACCTGAGATAAGTGTACCTTAGTACCTATCTGTAGAAGAATTGAGGTGTTTACATATCTAGTGAGTACTCTTTCCAGTTAGATTCTGCACTTCACAAAGGTAACTACTAACTCAAGGCGTGAATGTATCTCAATAGATAGTCCTTAGCTTTATTGAAACAGAGCCATTCAAAACTTCACAAACAATTATTGTACGTATTATCCAGTCTAGCCTTACAAAGGAACCCTTTTGTAGACTTTAGCTGACAGCTAGCTAATAGCTACGTCCCAGTCAATCACTGAGTGATTGAATGTGGCAATAGGCTACCTAGACAACTAGGTAGCTAGGTGGCCTGTCTATTAAGCCTCACCCACCCAACTTCTAGGTGGTTGAAGTTTAATAGACAGACCACCTAGCTACCTAGGTGTCCTGTCTGTGTATTGCCACAGTCGATTACCCAGTGATTGACTGCAGCAATAGGCTAGCTAGCTAGCTTTCCACCTATCTAGCTAGCCAGCTAGCCTCTTACCTACATCGCTACCAACCCAGCTAGCCAGCTAGCCAGCTAGCCCGCTAGGTGGCTAGGTGTTCTATCTCCCCAGTCAATCACCCAGTGATTGACTGTGGAGATAGGCTAGCTAACTAGCTACCCTCCTAGCCCGCTAGGTGGCCTATCTCCCCAGTTGATCACCAAGTGAACGACTGGGGAGATAGGCTAGCTAGGTAGCCTCTCACCTAGCTAGCTAGCCAGCCTCCTAGCTCGCTAGGTGGCTGTGTAGCCTATCCGCCCAGTCGATCACTGGGTGATCGACTGGAGAGATAGGCTAGCTATCTAGCCAGCCTCTTAGCTTGCTAGGTGGCTGTGTAGCCTCTCCGCCCAGTCAATCACTGAGTGATTGACTGGGGCAATAGGCTAGCTAGCTAGCCATCTAGCCCGCAAGATGGCTAGGTAACCTATCTGCCCAGTTGATCACTGAGTGATTGACTGTGGCAATAGGCTAGCTAGGAACCTTAGCCACCTAGCGGGCTAGATGGCCTATCTTTTAAAGTTTGACCACCTAGCAGTCTAGGTGGTCAAACTTTAATAGACAGATCACCTAGCCGCCTAGGTGTTTTGTCTACTTATTGCCTCAGTCAATCACTCAGTGATTGACTGAAGCAATAGGACACCTAGCCCCCTAGTGGGCAGGTGGCCTATATATTACAGTTCAGCCACCTAGCAGTCTAGGTGGTCAAAATCTAATAAACAGACCACTGAGCCTGCTTGGGTGGTCTGCCCACCTAGTCCGCTAGGTGTTCTGTCTACTTATTGCCTCAGTCAATCACTCAGTGATTGACTGAAGCAATAGGACACCTAGCCCCCTAGTGGGCAGGTGGCCTATATATTACAGTTCAGCCACCTAGCAGTCTAGGTGGTCAAAATCTAATAAACAGACCATTAAGCCTGCTTGGGTACTCCGTCCTCAGCTCACCCCATTTGGTCACTCATGTTGGCTCATGTATACTACACTAACATGATGTCAAAACTCATTAACGCTTTAGTACAATATACTCCTACATATTTCAAATTACTCATCTCACATTATCAAATTAATTTAATGCTTATATCATAATTAATGCTTGTATATGTTCATATTTAATCTTGTACTCTCCAGAGCCTGATGTTGTTTGGGCATTGATCTTTGTTCATTCTTCTCTCAAACACCATCCCTTGTGCCACACTCTATTTCTCCTATTCATTTCACTATTAGAGTGCTGACATACTCGTGCAGGTTAGTATATGAAATACATGTTGATCTTTGTTCATTCTTCTCTCAAACACCATCCCTTGTGCCACACTCTATTTCTCCTATTCATTTCACTATTAGAGTGCTGACATACTCGTGCAGCTGTTTTGATCATCATCAGGTTATGAGCCCAGCGCCAAGCTGAGGTATCTCGTTCAGTTTCAATTATCGAATGCAATCTTGCGATTCTTCGGATTCCAATTCTTCCGGTGCCCGCCCACCACCCACATCTACATTGTCTCCTACACCTGCTAGCACGCCTGCTAATCAAGGTTCATTATCTGCGTCGGACGCTTCCGACGAAACTCAATCTAATTCATCGGGTGAAACTGTACAGACTGTACAACAATCTTTCAAGATGTCTGATTCACGTGGGGCAATGCCTAGCACCTCCATCCTGGCGACTTTCCCAAAGTTAGGGACTTGCGACATTCACCATTGGAAGAAGAACATTGAGAGTTACATCAAGGCCTGCGGTCTTGGATCCTACATTCGGTCTTCTGTTCCACCTCCAACCAATCCAGATGAGCTTGACCGCTTTGAAATGCGTCAACAGCAAGTCATGCTAGCAATCCGAGCTACTCTTGATGCGGCTCACATACAGCACATCGCCAGCATGGATTATCCTTTTCTAGCGATACAATCACTGGAACAACGACACGGGGTGAGCTCGGGTCTCGCTGCAGCCAACATCATCACGAAAATTGTGAATCACAAGTACGACTCATCCACTAAACTAGAGGACTACGTCAGCTCGGCACAACCTTTACACAATCAACTGGCTGAAACAGCATCCATCAAATCTGGTCTTAAACTCTCTGACCAAGTCTTAGCTCTTCTAATGCTAATCAACTTACCTCGAGACGACTATGGAGGCATCATACAACAGCTGATGGGTGACGTTAAGAATTTAACCACCTCCAACGTGATCAATCGTCTTCTCACCGAGGCTCAAATGAATCCTTCGGACAACAGTCCGACCGTGGCGTACACTGTCGTTACAAAATCGAAAAGACCAGAGAAGAACGCTGCCTTCGAAAAGGGTGATCGATCAAGCAATGATCCAGATGCTTTATGCTCTCACCCTGGCCATCATTTTTCTATGCATTCAAACCGTGACTGTAAGGCCAAAAACAATAACAACCCCTCTTCATCTCGTCCCATGCAACAGCAATGGAGTGCTCCTGTATTGCGTGTCAACTCTAAACCAACTCAACTATCTGATGCCGACAAGATTCGATTATTCGACCAAGCTTTTTCATCAAGAACAACTCAGTCAAAACCTGCCGCTTCGGCCAATGCTGCTCTAGCAGTCGAGGAAGAAGTCGAGCAAGCTGAAGATGAAGTTATAAACCTTACCACTGCGTATGCTGCAATTGCAACGGATTCTGTCAACAAAACGGATTTCTTCATGGACACCGGTTCGAATAAGGACATATTCAATGATATGAACATCTTCAAATCTATTCACAAAATTCGTCCAGTGAAAATCAAATCAGCAAACGGTGGAGAAATGGTCGCTAATCAAGCTGGAGATGTCACTATCACGACTTACGACTTCGACAATGTCAAATTTGAAACCACCTTGTCGGATGTGCTATACTGTCCAGATGTAGCAGGCAATCTCATTTCTGCGACCAAACTGTGCAATCTCAGATATGTGATGAATGGTGACTCTCAATCAATGAGTTTCACTCATCATAACATTTAATCCCAAAGCCACTTCATTTACAAAACTTGTCAAAATACACAAGCTTCTCCCTATAAGAGTTTAGGACCTTGGTACAAAATCATCCGGAAACCAGGCAATCCGTCAATTATTTGCGTTAGGCTCATCTTCAATCAAGTGTCAACATTTGTCAGCGGCCACCTGATTGCAGTATGTGTCGCACAAACAACACTCACGGCAACTTTTATATTGCCACCATATGTTTTTGCCACTTATCACTGTCCACCTGACTCATGTTTGCGTCAAATACACAATCATACGCAGCCGTAAAGGCAACTCCGTATATTTTTTCATCCCCTTTCGTTGAGAAACTCCAAGGCATATATTGAATTATTGAAGTATCAAAGCTTACCTCAATGTCTCCGCAATCATGACAGCGGCCTTTTGTATTTTCACTGGGTGGCTAGGTGTCCAGCTCTCGGGGCGTGCGGCATCATGAATGAAATCCTTTTCAACATTTCACGCTACTCGGAATATGTTGTGACACAATTTACTATTTCACTCAATGTTGCTCATCCAAAAAGTCACGCTAACCGGAATATATTCCAACACAATTGACTATTTCACTCAATGTTGCTTATTCAACACATTACCAAATGTCTGATGTACCAAATCAAAAAGTCCATATACCTCGGCGTGTAATCTTTGCTTTCAGTGATCACCAACGTACAACTCAAATACAAAAGTCGCCTTGGGATTCCCCTTTTGGCAGATGTCCCGCCACAATCTCCTGCAAGGTTGATTCTCATAGGCACAGAATGATTTCACAAATCGTTGCGCAAAAATCATGCTACCACGGATTGTCTCCTTGGAAGGTTCACCAGTCTGCTGATTCAAACGCGCGCGATATGCCTTACTAACCAACACCTGCCTCAGCTTATCAAAAGCTATATAAAGGACCCGTACTGCATGCTTCTGCTGCCTAAATCATACCATACATTCCCTGTTTTGTCACCAAAGTCCATCAGCTGGTGGCATTTGCGCTCCTCATTTTGTATTGATACCAACTCGCAAAACGGTTAGTTTCTCTGCTTTGTCTCATTCCACATGTGTTTTGTCAATGATATCTTCAATTAATAATGTTGCTTCTAGACTTTGAAATCACAAAGGATGTCGGCCGCGTCACCACCCACTCACCACAGTATCTATCTCTCTGGCAACTTCGAAATCGAAAATAGAGTAAGTGCAGATATTTGTCTGGTCGGTTGTTTGGGTGAAACGCAAGGCTTACATACTCCTACTACTCTACACAGGTCTCCCCAATCACTATTGCTGGGTCTGGCCCCGAATATACTACCTATGCCGTATCAATTGGTTGTAGAGGTGGAGACCGTGATGCAAGATTGCTGTATGAGATCAGGGCAACCGGTCTTGCAGACCATGAACACAAACTTTACAAGGACCACACCTATTTCCTCCGTGGTTCTTTTTTCCCCACAAACCAACCTCAGACTGAGAGTGACCGATTTTTATTTGAAGGTACTGACGCTACAATGGTAGCTTCTTTTGATAACTTCGAGGGAGAGTCTGTGGACTCAGTGGGTATTTCAGGTCTAGGCATTGTAATCAGCATTGATCACATCATCGAGAAATGTTGTCAATATTTGAAGAAAACTGGCAAAGAAGACGATTTACAAACAACAGTTGTTACCTTGCAGCATTCTGAATTTAACCCCATTGTAAGTACATTGTTTTCAAATTGATTTATCCAGTTACTGACTTGTGATTTCAGAATCAAATAACTCACGTGAGCAAAGTAGAATACCTGATTCGCCCCACCCCAAATCTAGCTCGCATTGCTACATATTTGAAAACGGGACGTGAATGTGCGATACATGGATACATCAAGGATTTCAATGTGGAGACCAGCTCCTATGTGGCGGTAGTTAGTCCTGTCCTTTTTGCAGTTTGAGATTATCATGTGATTTACTGTTTCTGTCATTTATCTCGACAGGCAAACAAATTATACATGACAAGTGGGTATTGAGATTTAGCAGCACCCCCCAAAGCAAAAACTGATGGAAATGGGATCCCATCAAAGAAGCCTGTGAAGTGAGTCAACTTTTTTTCATATGCTTCTTTGTCCCACTCTTGGCCTTGCTGACTAAATCAAGTAGATTTGTATCGAGAGCAGTGTCCTCGCCATTCATATCGCCTATTCCTGCTTCCAGCTCTTCACAAACACTTGTATCTGGATCCGGGGAGGTATCGCAATTGGCTGTTGAGTCTGGCTCCGGTTCTTCACCCGCATTGTCATTACCGTCGACGTCCAGCAGTGTTCCAAAAGCGTCAAAAACCACCGGACAACCTCCTAAAAAAAGAGCCCGTGCTCCACCAAAAAGCAAAAACAAGAAAAGTGCATCTATTCCTGAAACATTATGAAAAACAAAATCATGTGCTGCACCCTTATAAACTCTGGCACAGTGTGTTTATCTTAGCATTTTGTTTCATATTGAATGCCTGTAATAGATTTTGTATCACACCTCTACCTGTTTTTCTGCTTGCCACATTGTTTTCTTGGCCAACAACTAATTATCATTGTTCAATCACCATCCACTGCGTGTCTAGGGCCAAGCATGATTTTCAGTGCCTCCTAAAATAATCAGTTTTAACAGAATGTTGCACTTACTCTCTTATATTTAATATATCTTCTACACTGTTCATATTTTGTGCGACTTTTTCAGTCCCTTCTTGGACTTTTGACTTGTTGACCATAGAACTTCAAAAACGTTAACCAGTTTTTGAGCCCAGTGCCTTACATCTACCACAGTTTGCAATTTTGCCAAGTTACTGGTTGACGAGGTAATGTCAGTTTTGGAGATACATTTGTAGTGGCATACACACATTAGTGCGCCTACATTGATTTGGATGTGTCGTCGAATATTTGGTCTGCGTCAGATTACCTGTCCAATTCCCATATGTCATGACACTCAGGTATCTTTGTCTAAGAACGGTTCATCGTGCCTGCCATGCGCCGTAGATTAATCAAATCTGGTCATAATCCTGCGGGAACGTTTATTCAAAGCTGCTATTCCATATCTATATTGCGCATCTGTCTCAATTGAAATCTTGTGATATCACACTTGATTTTTCTTACTCTTTGTTTTTGGTGCATGTCACAGTTTTTAAATGTTGAAATCAGTAGTCGGATCTAAACATGTGACTGGTATCTCAAACAATAGATCTTGCACCCTGTCTCGCCATATGTATTTGAACATACAATATGTGTACTTGCGAATTGCTCCTCATAAAGACGCAATATTATCACCTGCTTGGTCCTCAAATGCTCCAAAGAGATCTAACCCGATGTATCTCGCCGACTTTTGCTGGTTTTGACATATCACAGTATATTGTAATTTGGATTGAACTTGGATTTTCCGCTTTATGCTTCTTCATGTCGGCTGGTATTCTTATGTCATACCACTGCCTATTTCGTTGGTTCAAATACTTTCAGGCTTAGTGTTTTCACACTTCTCGACTACTGACCGTCTATAGTTGCGTGTTCCGATGGCAGGTTGGCTTGATTACGACATCAATTCGTGTCAGAAACGTGTTGGGGCACTTCAGTGTATGATATGGGTCTTTTTGCATCCCAAGTATGTATATTCTTAATCTCCATACTTTGATCATTTGTTTCCTCGTCACTGCGTCTCGTTTTCATTTTGTCTCCGTATTATACTCTTACTTGGTGTCAATATTTGTGTATGCGCACTGATTTCATATCAACGACCAACATAATCGACTATAGCATAAAATATCATGCGATCAATCATGGTGAAGTGACTTGGAAGTATCCTTTCACTCATTTACCATTCGGCGTGATAGGTATTCATCCCCATTCTTCAATAGCCACGGCAAAAGTGCCTGTCAACCCATTCTGCCTGTCATGAATCCAATTGTAACGCTTAACTATACCAATTTCCCTCCGTCAACATATTCATAATCACCGGATGTTTTCACTTGTAATTCTTTGGGGGCATGACCTAGATGTCAAGCAGCCAGTATTCATAATCGTCTCTGGAATTCGTATAAGAACAGGTATGTTTGCAACTCATTCGACATTAATTAGGCACCATTCCTTGTCTTCTTGGGTTTCATATAGGTATTTATTATTTCCTTTTCCTCCGCATGCCATCACATCGCGAATGATACTGTGCTTATGCCATTCAATACTATTCAATATCATGATTTGTTTATTTCTGCGACTCCAAGTCCCTTTTGGTACTAGCAACATTCATCATGTCCGACAACTCAAACCCTACGTACCATGCAATATACGTATCTGGAAATTTTGAAATAGAACAAAAGGTGAGACAAATGACTATTACCCAAGGTGATTCATGCGTTATACCAATCTTACATTGTGTCTAGCTCTCACCAAACCACGGATGGCGATCCGAATACCGAACATATGTCACTTACATAGGTTGTGGTGGCGTGGACCGTGATCAACGCTTACTTTATGAAATCAAAGCCAAGGGATATAGCTCTCCTACTTATATGTTGTCTCAGAATTACATTTACTACCTACGAGGTTCTTTTTTCCCCTCGAACACTCCTGAAACTGATAACGATCAGCTCTTGTTTGAGGGTAGCAACGCGAATGTAATGTCCGCTTGCGAGGTCTGCCAAGCGGACTTGGTAGACTTGGTTAGTGTCACGTCTCTCGGGATTGTCATTGGTATAGACACAATTGTGGAAAAGTGCTGTGATATGTTAAGAAATTCCCCTACCCAGGGCGAAATCCGTACGACTGTTTTGACCATTCAACATGCAGACTATCACCCAATTGTAAGTTGAGTTTGTGTTTCTTACGGTCTCATCACTGGCTGACTTTCTGATACCAATAGCTGAAGTCTAGACGGGTCTGCAAGATGGAGTACCTGGTCCGCCCCACCCGCGCTCTCTCTGGAATTGTTGACTCAATCACAGTTGGGCGAGAATGCCATATCCATGGGTATATCAAGGATTTTAATCAGGACACCGCTTGCTATGTGGTAATCGTGAGCGTTTGCATGCTTCTAGAGTTTCGGACAATCATAATGACGATATTGTCTGGCTAGGTAAACAAGATCTATTTGACCACCGGTTTTCAGGAACAACATTCGGCGTCAGCCGCGACTTCAAGTTTGGAGCCTTTGACAGGTCAATCCAGAAAGCCACCAAAGTATGCAGTCATTGTGTTTTTCATTCATGAATGTAAATATTGATTGACATTTACTATAGGTTCGTTGTGAAAAAGATCACTTCTCGCGCTGATTTTCCTGCGGACAAGGCGGCTGTTGAATTGGAAGGTGAGAGTGTTGGGTTACGTAACTGTGCCTCCCAATTGCCTCTGTCCCCTGGCCCATCAGGTTCCCCGGCTTCTACCTGGACAAGCCCTGCATGCCCCCAAGGGCAGTACCTGCGGAAGTCAAAAAGCGTGCCCGATATCACCCAAAAGGAAGTTGTCCACCGGTTCCGGTGAAGGCTCCTCCCATTGAACATGCGTTGTGAGTACCTGGTGTATTTATTTCATTTTTTACCCCAGTGTGGCTTACAATTCTGATTGACTGGTTTGGGTTTGCTTTTTAGGCCTGGATGCCTGTTAATTAATAGCGATCATGCCATACACACCGTTGTTTTCTTTGTTGTTTGTGAGCAGCTCCGTGTTTCTCTACCTTTATCAACTTAGAATTGTCTTCTCTTTTGAGAGATACATATGATAGCAAATTCGGTAGATGTCAACTTCAACATATTCTCCTTTATGTTTTTGTATCCTGTATCTGTGATTACCATTTTTATATATTCCAAGAATTCACATATAGATAGCGTGGTCCGACTCTGTAGTGACTATTCTTTTTTTGTGTTATTTGTTCACAAATGCAGCACATATAATATTCAAGTTGAATCAAGTCAAAATCCCCCTGCTTCACTTGTGTTTTGCTGTGATGTTGTGCCTAGAAGTCGTACATGAGTAATTCATTTAGTTGCGTTTTGCACTTAGTGTTGTGTAGCATTATGTGCCAACCTTTGGTCTCAATTATGATCACACTCGCTAATACTTTGTTAAAATTACGATTCCTTTGATACCTTATATGTGGATGTTGTAACCCTTATTTCGTGAGTACTTTTATTTTGAAACATGTTCTCCATCACTCCCAGTATGAGTTAGAGAACACACCAACTCGATTATCTAAGTCAAACCAGACTAATACAATCAGCTGTCCAAGTAAGTGAAGCGTGATTTTGCGCGTTTGTAACAACGGGCCGGGTTGTCGGGCGGCGTGCTAGAAAACGTACGATGTGTAATCTCTTCGTGGATCCGCAGTTTATATGTTGTTCAGCCTGCAGTTGTGTATCATGATTTCATGTTGCTTCCTATTAGAATACCAGCTTATCTCCATCAATCAACTATATACAAATGTTTACTCTCGATTGGTGCTTCACAAAGTCAGCGAATTAGGTTACTCGTCTATGATATTCAATATGGACACAGTCATACTATCCGAACAGAAGTTCGCGCACCATGGATGCGATGGCTTCTGATGACGTTTATCAAAGGTCCAGTGCCTTCGCGGATTGTGTCAATTTCAACATAATGGCATTTTATAATCGCCGCATGTTGGAAATTCCCTGTCTCGACATTATTTCCCGTGGCGCGCGGACAATACGTAGTATGTCCCTTGATGTGATTGACAGTGATTCCAATGCCTCCGATGGAGCCTTTCGAGTTGGCGTTCCGGTTGTGTTTCACATTGTGGTGATTTGGAATTGGTTAATTGTACACACGGTCCTGTTATCGAATGTTACATATCCTCTTGCTAATTCGCATGCATTACTCGCCTTGCATTACGATGGCCAGCACAAGAGTGATAATGATTTGTTGAATACATGTTACCACATTACTGTTGATGACAGATAATTATGGTAGTTCTCTTATGTTGTGTGGTTTTTACGCATTTTGTAGTGATATATTATTGCGGAGACTGGTTTGAAATCCATTCACGCTTCTGTTACACGGCCACAATTCAGGCGTGTTTTCAACCTTGGACGGTTTATGGATGCACGTTTATGCTCCTTTTTGACACGAACTTTGAAATCACAAATCGACTTGAATGTGACAAAGTAGTTATCTGTTTCCCTGGCTTTTTGCTCTCTGATCACCACCTTACTGTCATCTCACTCATACATACGCCTCATTTGACCAATTATTATATCGTATTATATCATTTCCACTCGAATTTCAAAATGCCTCCACGTCATCAGGAAAAGGGTTTGGCGATTCCTGAAGAAATTTACGGATCTGAAGTGAATTTGCAATATCGGTTCAGTCAAGAAATCCCTTATGATGTGGGTCCTAATGATGTTTGTACCGGTTGTGGTGCATTCAGGTGGAAGATTGAGCGGCGTCAATCAGACATAAATCACGCTCGAGCGTCTTTTCTTAATTGCTGCAAACACGGGTCCATCAAACTTCCTCTTCGTTATTTTCCTGCCGATGTTGGTGAACAAATTCCACAATTCTTTCGTGACCTTCTAAGTGGCCGTGATAGACGTGAGTTACTTCCTTTGCTCTGTAATTCCTTTTTCTGAGGTACGATTTGTAACATCATTGGAATTCCAATACAGAGTCACGGGTGTTTCGTGAAAAGATTCAAAATTACAACAATGCACTTTCTTTCACTTCAATGGGGGTAAAGATGGACAGGACTGTGCTTGACGGGCGCGGCCCGTATGTGTTTAGGATGCACGGTGGTATCACTCATAAAATAGGTTCATTGATGCCTTTGGATGGGAATGACCCCGGTTTTGCTCAAATTTTTGTTTATGGTGGCGGAGGTATGGACGAAGCTCATCTGCGGGTCCGACGTAGCAATGCGGATCTCAATCCAGACATAATGTTTCTATTTCAACAGTTCATGTATGAACACAATCCTCATGCACGGGTATTCAAGTCCGCCGCCGAGATATGCAACAAGTCTCGTGAGGTCCCCCGTACTCTGCGTATCAAAACTATTCTGGCTCCCGGCAAAGATCATCGTCGGTACAACAAACCGAGCGCAAATGAAGTCGCAGCAATCATAGAAGGTGATGGGCAAGTGGGTAAGCGTCAGCGTGATATCATCTTACGAAGGAAAAGTGGCAAGACAGAACCTATGTCAGAGTTGCACACCGCATACTTTGCGCTCCGGTATCCTTTATTATTCTTGCATGGCTTGCAAATGTGGCACGAAGCATACACCAATCCCACTTCCAAAAGTGAGTCGGATTGTGCCAGATTTGATGGTTGGCTGTCAGTGTCCCTGATGTCACTTCTTGCGTTTGTATCGTCATAGATAAATCGGGTAAGGTTTCCAACCTGCAATGGTTTGCATACCTGCTCTTCCAACGTCCTGCGTATTCTGTAATACTAGCCTCAGGTCGATTATTCCAGGAATTTGCTGTAGATATGTATGTCTGCGTCGAGCACTCTCGGCTGCAGTACCTCCGTTACAATCAGAAGAAGTTACGAGCTGAAGTATACAGCGGCGCAGTAGAGGCTTTGGGTAATGAAGTGGAAGATGAGGTGGTAGGTAAAAGGGTTGTGCTCCCATCAAGCTTTATTGGAGGACCTAGGAGTATGCAACAGCTGTACCAGGACTCGATGTCATTGGTGTCGGAATATGGCAACCCCAGTCTCTTCATCACGATGACGGCGAACCAAGATTGGCCTGAGATTACGAACGCTCTTGAAGACAACCAAACTTCATACGATAGGCCAGATCTCGTCGCCCGAGCTTGTTACAACAGGTTTCACAGCATGCTGCATGACGTGACGAAGTTTGCTAGGTTTGGAGAGTGCCCTGCTTATGTTTATACCATCGAATTCCAGAAGAGAGGTTTACCTCACGCCCATCTGATACTTTTTCTACAATCAAGATTCAAGACCGGATACACCTGAGCAGGTCGATTGCTTGATATCGGCCCAGTTACCAGATCCCATCCTCAAACCTTTGCTGTACAATTTGGTGACGGAAAACATGTTACATGGGCCTTGCCAATCGTACAAGTGTTGGACTGGATCAGATTGCAAACTAGGTTACCCAAGGCCTTTCACCGAGCATACGACATTGACGGACTCGTCTTACCCATGCTACAAACAACCGAATAATGGGCGCGTTTTCCAAAAAGGTGTTGATCGGTTTGACAATGGAAGTGTAGTCCCTCACAATAGATTTCTCCTTCTGAAGTATAAGTGTCATATCAATGTTGAAGTAGCACACAGCATTCGAGCAATTAAATACTTATTCAAGTACATTCTCAAAGGCCATGATTGTACCATGGCAACCGTAGAGTGTGAAGACACAAAAGATGAGATTAAGTCTTTCTTAGATGCTCGATTCCTAAGCGCTCCTGAGGGTTAGTTCATTCTTTGCCTTATTTTATGTTCTCTGGCTGACTTTTGAATTTAGCTGTGTGGCGTTTGATGATGTATGAGATGTCGGGTAGATTTCCTGCGGTACAGCGACTGAGTTTGCATTTGGAGAATGGTCAAACGATTTACTTTGTGGACGAGAATGTACTGCGACGGTCGCTTGAAACTGGACGTGCCGACAGGACAACCTTGACTGAGTTCTTTTGACTGTGTCAAGAGGACATCGAGCTACCTTTTTCACCTGGGACTGTGCGATCTCTGAAGTACCATGAGGTGCCTAAACATTTCACTTGGGACGAGGATGATTGTGTCTTTACCGCTCGCAAAAATTCAGTCATATCTATAGGGCGTGTTTACTTTGCAAACGTAAAACGTGGTGATGTTTATTATCTTCGTTTGTTGCTATGACATGTCCCTGGCCCTACATCCTTCGCCTCTTTACAAACAGTTAACGGTATCATTTACGATACGTTTCGCGAGGCCGCCGAAAAATTGGGACTCTTGCTAGATGATTGAAATTATCACAAATCTCTCAATGAAGCTGCTACGTGGCAAACTGGAAGGCAGTTGAGACATATGTTTGCAATCATATTATGTCACAGTCCACCTTCAAGTCCTCGCGATCTATGGCTTGGCCATGCTGACGATATTTGTGATGATTGTGAGCATGCAATTCTCAAATTGAATCCTCATGCAAAGCCTTCACCAGAACATATTCGTAATTACGGCCTTCACCTACTTGAGAAAACGTTACTCAAGATGGATACGAACCTAGAAGATGTTGGCATGCCCCAAGTTGATACCTTTCTGCTTTTCAAACTCGGCCTACCGGATAGCCATCGGGTAGATGTAGACAAGGGGGTTGACCCAACTGAGAGCGCTCGCAAATTCGACTCCATGTTACGAACTTTGACACGCGAACAGCATGCAGTGATTACACCGATTGTCGCCGCCATTGATTCAAATCAGCCGTACTTGGCGTTTCTAGATGGGCCAGGTGGAACCGGTAAGACATTCGTACTCAATTGCATATTGCATTATTGCAATGCAAATAACGTACAGTTCCAGGCGGTTTCCGCGGCAGGTATAGCATCTTTGCTGTTGTTGAAAGGGAGGACAGCTCACAGCGCCTTCAAGATTCCAATTCCAATATACGACGACTCGTTTTGTCCCGTTTCACCTGGAGAGATACTGGGTCGTACTTT
The DNA here is from genome assembly GCF_000204055.1 of Melampsora larici-populina 98AG31. Taxonomy (NCBI): domain Eukaryota; kingdom Fungi; phylum Basidiomycota; class Pucciniomycetes; order Pucciniales; family Melampsoraceae; genus Melampsora; species Melampsora laricis-populina. The sequence goes on from NW_006768905.1 coordinate 35,943, forward strand.
GATTGCGACAAAATTCATTGTCTGGGACGAGGTAGCAATGCAACACCGCCATGGAATCGAATGTGTTGATCGGACGCTGAGAGATTTAACCGGTATTAACCTTCCATTTGGTGGCAAAGTAGTACTATTCGCGGGGGATTTTCGACAGACGTTACCAATTGTTAGGCGATCAACTCTTTTAGAACAAGCAAAGGCAACGTTGAAAGCGTCTTATTTGTGGAACAAAATTGACAAATATTCACTCTTGGTGAACATAAGGCTGGGTGGAACTTTAACGGCGCCTAATAGGAGTAATAAGGACTTCGCAAAATGGCTGCTGGATATGGGTTCTGGTCATCTACAAGAAGAATTCGCTGAGAAATTGGTTTTGCAACACTGCAATGTTTCTTTGATCCCGCCAGGCTCTCTAATAGATGAAGAAGTTCTCATGACGGAATATGGGGGAGTAGATCACTTAATACATTGCAAAAACTGGCGAGATTTGACAGATTTATACTCAAGAAGATGTTTAATAACACTGCTGAATGCTACTGTCCGTGCTTTGAATGACCGCATTATGGAATCTTTACCTGGAATTAATCATGTCTCAACGTCAGTTGATAAAATGGATCAAGCTTTCTGTGACCCGGTGTTGGTAGAGGTTTTGAACACATTCAATTTTGCTGGCTTTCCTGCACATAAACTGGAGTTAAAAGTCGGGGCATCTGTAATGGTGTTGCGGAATTTGCATCTTGCCGATGGCCTTTGCAATGGTACACGGCTGCTTATAACAGAATGTAAACCAAATGCTTTACATTGTTGGATCTTGACCGGTGAAATGAAAGGAAATGCGATCAGCCTGCCTAAAATGACGTTGCATCATCAAGGTAACAAAGATTGCCCTATACCTTTTTACCGACATCAATTTCCAGTAATGCCGGCTTTTTGTATGACTATCAATAAGAGTCAGGGGCAAAGTTTGGATAGGGTTGTCGTGCTATTGCCAAAACCGGTTTTCTCACATGGCCAGTTGTATGTGGCATTATCATGTTGCACAAATGCTTCAAATGTTGAGGTTTGTATTCCATCAAGCCCAGACGGTATTTCGACCACAAACATTGTATTTCACCCAGTTTTGGAGTTCTGAACATGAGTACAAGTGAGTCTCATGTTTTTCGAATGATTCTGGAATTCTTATCTGATATGTTTTATTGTTTGCTGATGACTTGTATTGTTTTACAACCAACGTTTGTCTTCTTTAGATGACCTATTTCTCATCCCTGGGAGTTGTGAAACATTCTTCATGAATGCTGTTTCATAGGGCGGCCTGGTTTTTCTTTTATGTGTACTTGGGCAATATGGATCATACGCATATTGATCATGGATCATGCGAGTTTGGTTCAACCCAATATTATTCATTTACTTGATTGTGTAAAACTTGGCGCGTCCTATGATTAAAATATTTGATATGGTTAGGTGTCGAGTATCGATGTGAGTGACTTGTGTTTGGTGACCTTCGATATGTCAGTGGGTATCACCAGCCCTTTATTGTTTATTTCGTTGCGTTTTTTCGCTTTGCTGCCCAGTGTTGCGTTTAATAGAACATTTGTTTCATTGATCTTGGTTTTCATCATGCTATCCGATGATCAAATACACATGAGTTTGTTGACATGATGTACAAATTCGGCGAATGAGTCACCAACCAAATGCATGTGTATGTGTCTTGACTCTGTCTATGTGTGTCTACATTGGTCGTACCCAATAGCATGATAAGGCTAATATACAAGAGATGTCTAGCTACGTCAACAGTGAGGACATACCGTTGCGAGCTGCTTCTCAAACTAGAATAGTGAGTATGTCAGGCGTATTATTGTGTAAATCCTGCTGTCACGATTGTCTGTAACATCTTTGCATTACTTTTGGCTTTTGCTTGTTCAAATGGTCAATCGATTGGGTTTGGTGTAGTACATCACCCAGATTTTTCATTGTCTCTTCTCAATTGGAAATGGCGCTTTATGAAAAGGTGACTTCTTTATTGTTCTACTCCAGTCCCTCTGATTTCACTACACCCCATTGGTTTCTCACTCTTCCACTTGTCTTGCTGTCAAAAGCCGATAAGGAACGTCAAAAGGTTGATACGGACATTATTCAACTGGAATCGTTTTCTATGTTGGATTTATTCGGTGTTGCCCCAATGTTCAGTAAGCATTCTATATTCACTGCATGATTGTTTGCCTTATATAATGATGATCAAACTAATGAAATTGTCATCCATTTGCAAAATGATTTTGTCTCATTCAAAGTTGTTACCAGTCGAATTAGTGCAAATGATCCTTTCGCATCTCGCAGACAAAATTGCGTATTTTCCTCCAGACAAATCAAATAATGCAGATATTCATTTCTCTGATTTCAACTCAGTAGTCCGTTTTCTTCCTCTCCGTTTGCTGGGCAAATCTTGGAATATGGCAATCTTGCCGTATGTCTTTAACTCGTTGCTCATTATGAAGAAAATCCACGCGGAACAATTGGTTATTATGTGGAAGACTCCATCATTCGCGGCTAGCGCGTTTCGGTTGCCAAATCTTGGGTTAACTAATGTTCACTATTTACCGAATTTTGTTACGCTTGGTTCTAAACTCTTACCGGATTCAAACTGTCATTACACTAGAAATTTGTTTTTATATGATATCAGCGGCCTGGTAATCTCGATCGATGTGGTGGAGAGACTCATTGTTTTGTGTGGCGAAACTTTGTCAAGTCTACGTATCAGTTTTTTTGCTGCGGTGGGGTTTTCTGCTGGAATGATAAGAAGCTTAAGTGTTGTGCGTAATCTCAAGGTGTTAGTCATACATGGTAGCACGATGCGAAACACAATGAACGACTGTGATTCAATCCGCAAATTTCTCACGGCGTGTCCTACCTTGCGATCTCTTTCGATTCGATGCACTTCTCTCAATAATATGGCGATACAACATGATTCTTTGCCAAGTTTACGTCACTTATGGGTAGAATGTGATCGTAAAAACTCCGATGCAATTACTAGTTTCTGTCGCTCGGGTCGAATCAAAATTCACTCCCTGGAATGCCTCTCGCCTGATGGCACCGACCAATCAGGAAAATTGATTATGGCGTTGAAAGAATCACTTGAGATCCTGTTCTTTCCCTGCATCGCCAATGATTTACCTCTTGATATCTGCACCTTTTCATTTCCTCATCTCCGAGTTATCCGATGCTTATGGTGGAAGTCTTACAAACACAATTTGTTATGGCTACAATGGAGTTTATTTGATGAGATGGAGTTATTAATCACTGATTATTGCAATGGAAGCGAGTATTGGCGCAAAGCTTTGAAGCGGTCGGATGTTCATGTAGTCAGGAAGCCTGCAAAGTTCAAATACTTAATTTTCACTACTTGGAATGGTTATGAGCAGGAGGATGCGGAATTGGTGCGCCTGTGCGCCAACTTTGGCATCAAATGTTTATTTACACATGCGTTAACGCATGAGCAACTATTGGTATGATTGATTTGTTTTAATTTTGTCAATTTATCTTGTATGGTCGTTGATACTTTGTATGACGTGTTTACAGGATTATCGAAATTATTTTGCTGATATCCTCATTTCATAAGGTATATGAACATTTGGGGTGTTTAGTGGTTGATCAAAAAGGAGTAAGATTATGCTGATTGTTTGATTTTGTTCTCCACTATGATTACCTGGCTCATATCAATTTCTTCTATTGGTCGTGATAGAGCTATAGCTTTTGTTTTAGTAGGCAATGTCAAGATGAAGACTGAGTGCGGAGGATCGTGGTACTTTACATATTTAGTCATAGGTAATTGATTGTTTTGTCTTATGCCTTATTTGATTTGCGATTTGCATTGGTGGTGCCTATGAATTACAAGGTCTATATGTTGAAGGGTCTGTTTTAGCATGGATGCAAGTTGTGTGCGTGAATTATGAACATTTCATAATGTTTCCCCATTTTTGTCACATTTTAAATTTATTTGTTTTATAGTTAGTAACAAGTACATGCGCAAGCTTTCATTTTAGTTCTCTTGATATACTAGGATTTGCAATATCCTTGGAGTATGCATAGTATTGATCTTTTAGCATTGGCATTCAATTCCTCATTGCCATTCATTGCATTTGATATTATGTTTGTCAACCTGTTCTTGTTACTATGCTTTTAGGTATAGAGCGCTGACAGTGGCAGATTTATTTCTACATTGGTGGATGCTTAACTTGTATTAGTATATTAGTCAATTGAAACATAGTAAGGTGAATTAGTTTCTTCAGGATGAATAACCTCACGCACAGTTTTTTGTGAATTATACACCGTTTGAATGACACATGTCGTGGGGTCACAAGCTGTGAATTGAACGCTCCGCTATCTTGTATTCATGGAGTGGTCAAAACTTGACACACAGACTATACGGTAACAATATGCATGATGTGAAGTGTATGAATCCTGTTATTTCCTCCCCAATGGTTCGTAATAGTAGAATCCTTTTGGGGTTTTGCTTATTATAATACCGTGAAATCAAACTTGGTGGGGATTTTCTACGCGTACAATTATTGTTGGGGGTGACTTCTTTATTTTTGTAAGTGTTCATTGGTGGTAACTTCCTTATTTATTGGGTATATATATCATTGAAAATATAGTCCTTTATTGTCGCTATATTCTATTGTATATTTGTCATCATGGCGTCTGGTCCAAACTCTTTACCTATCGAGTTAGTACAGTTGATTCTAAATCACTTTATGCGCAAGATGCCATTCCATCCTTCAAATGAATCGAATTCTGCCGATGTTTTTTATCTCGACTTCAGGTCTATCAAATGCCTACTTAATTTACGTTGGCTTGGCAGATCTTGGGCTGTTGCAATCTTACCATTGGCCTATCGTTCAATGTGGCTGTACAAGTCGACAAACACTCGTAATTTGGTTATGATGTGGAAGAATCCGACGCCGATGCCTAGCATGTTCTATTTAGAGCGTCTGTGCTTAGATAATGTCCAATTCTTGCCTGATCATATTGGAAGCGGATCAAACCCAACAATTCAATCGACATATCAAACTCAGGCCGACTTGAATACTCCAGCTCGCTCCGATTACATTATTCAAATGCATGTGGCAGCGGATCTGATTGCTTTGTGCAGTTCGACTCTGATCGATTTGAAACTTTCATACGTAGATGCGGTTGGCTTTTCCAAGCAATTAGTAGATGCAGTGACGGGAGTAGCAAAACTCAAGATATTGATTTTAGACGGTAGCAATGAGCAAGACACTCAAAACGACTGTGATTCCTTGTGTGAAGTGCTCAATTCGATGGTCAAATGCTCTTGGCCTTGCGTACTTTGCTCGAATTTCTATTCTTCAAGTTTATCTCGGATGCCTTGCCTTTTGAAGTGTATGCTGAGGTGTTCCCACAGCTCCGGATGATACGTGCCCTCAATTTTGACCCCGAAAATTGCAGTCTCTCTTGGTTATTATGGCGTATATTTGACTTCATGGAAGTCTTCATCACCGATTATCACAACGGAGGTTATTATTGGCGCAAAGCGTTGAAGCCTCCCGACGTTCCCTGGTTCCAAAAACCTCGCCATTTCAAGTACATAATATTCACAACATGCCATGGCTCAAATCAGACGGATCCGAAATTGGTAAAACTTTGTACCAAATACGGCTTGCAGTGTATTTTCAGAAACGAGCTATCAATGTCGGAACTATTTGTATGTACTCATTTAACTTCACATCATTTTCTGCTCAAGTCTAATTTTTCCTTTTTGATATACAATGCTCACAGGGTTTGTATAACGATGTTAAACACAACCATGTCTTATGATTTATTAGGCAATTGTTAGTGGTTGTCTATTGGTGGCCTGTTGATACACTCAATCTACTTGTTTTTATCATGTGAAGGTTATCAGACTTTTTTAATCTTTTTCTGTAGTTGACATATTTCTTCTTGGGGTACAATTTGAAATCAATCTTTATTTACTGTGGCGCAATGACTAATTTATTACTGCGAATGGGTCATGTC
>NW_006768905.1:42066-49523 GCF_000204055.1 Melampsora larici-populina 98AG31
ATCCTTCAGCCTCATTTTGACCTGTTGTGATTTTTGGTGGTAACATTTGCTTTGGCCCAATGTTACAATGGCGGCGCCCGCCGCAATTTGCTAGTAGAGCATAACAGAAGAGAAAAAAAGTTTTCAAATAAGTTCAATGAGGAAACTTATAAAGAATGAAGTCTGAGTTAGAGAGAGAAAGAGACGTACAGTAAGGGATTAATTTACCATAAGGTTCGTCCTTATTCATCACGAATCCACCAGTGATTTCAATTCCAGCATCTTTGTCAACAACCTCAGCAGGGATTGGGACCATGTTAACGTGGCCTGGTGGTTGAGCTACGTCAGGAGAAGTAGGAGGCTGGTGCGGGGTGGTTTCTTCTTCGTCGCTAGAGACTTGGTCGTAAGATCCGGTCTCAGAGGAGGTTTCAGGGTTAGAATCAGCTTTACCAGGTTCATCGGTGATCAGGTTGATGGTGGTATCGGCAGTTTGATCAACAACTTCATCCGCAGACTTGTTCAGAGCCGGAGGTGAGCTCATTTCTTCATCCAAATCGGAGATAAGGGTAGTAGTTGAAGTTGAGGGAACTTTAACAAGTTGGGAAGTAGCGTCAGGAAGGGATAACCTAGCAGTCTTACGCTGTTTAGAAGCACGGCGCGCCATTAAAGGGGTATCAACCTCGCTGTGTTTGCGAGCTGAGCTGGACTTGGGCTTTCTGGCTGAGGTTTTCTTGGAAGCTGGAGTTGAGGCTGCCATTGGATTTTAACTAGCTTGAGGAAAAGATTTAGAGTCCAAAGTAGTGATAACATGTCAGCTTTTATGTAAGTAAGGAATCTAATAGGAAGGGTTCTTAGACTTACCGATGTCATTTCAATCAAAGGGTTTGAGTTCTGAACTGAAGGTTGAGTTTGAGAGGAATAACCTATATGTTCAAATCAGAGTGGTTTGAAACATTCCGGATTAGCATAAGTTCAATTTGATGAAATGGGTGGGCAGTAGATTTTTTACTTACTATTTGTTTAGTTTTGATGTTGGGTGTTTCTTTATGAAGAGATTTCTTTAACGGTACGGAAGAAAGAACTAGTTTTGAGACAGAGAGGTAATAGATTGAAAAGAAGACCAGATGATTGTTAGTTCTAATCTACGGTAGAGGTCTTAAAGGTAGAGGGAGATGTATTGAGGAAGATAGAAGGTTCCTACATTAAAATTTGATCTAGTAGAGGTTATCAGTCGGGTAGAACGAGTGATGTGGCTAGAGATTGGCTACTGGTAGTTGATCTGTGAAGTAAGTGATAGAATTCAAAGTTTGAAACAATGAGCACGATGTTGCCTAGCTAATGAGGGAACTGAGGATTTGAAGAACTCACCAATAGGAGGCCTTTATATATCGAATCAGTCCTGGTTCATCAAATGGCGCTTCGTTTGGTTGAGTGAGGTAAGAGTTTCTAGTGTAAAGATTACCTAGTGAGATACTTAAAACCAATGTACAATGTAGTTTTTGATTTGGATTAAAGATTCAGTTAGATAAGGAATAGGAGAGAGGATCTGTGTCAATTGGATGGAATCTAATGGAGAGACAATCAGCTGTTGAATGAGGTGATAAGGAAGAGAGATGTCTTGATAGTTCCTTTAGTCTAAAAGTTTCAAGGTAGCTTTCGAAATAAGATATCAGTAAAAGAATTAAGTAGGTGTCTTGCTTTATTATACAGTACTAAGAAAAGATATTTGGGCTGATACAGTCACGTGGTTTTATGAATACCAGAGAGTTATGAAAATAACTTCTAGATGAGTTTTGTGATGTGAAAGTGAGTTGTCTTCTTTGGTTTTATGAAGTTCATTGATAAGATATTGTTCCGTTCAGAGGATGAGGTATGATCCGTGACTGGCATTTTGAGATAAGAAGTTAAAGCACCTAGTTGAAGAGGTCGATAGAAATTGAAATGATGTTTGTACAAGTGGTTTATTGACCTATTCACGTAAAGGGAGAGACTTTTATTAATGAAGTGATCATGGTCATCCTTTTGATTCATTCATTAATTCAGAGAATGTATTTGAGGGAGTACTTACATAAGGTACTAAAGAATTTGAAAGAGTTGAGGGTACTAGAGTATCCTAATAAAGGTGATCAATTCGGAAGAGGAACCGTGAGTTATTGAGATGGTGTATCTATCTCTCCAAGTTCCTTCTCGTACAAGTATAGTAAGGTAAGATGAAGGGCCAATTTGATGGTTGATACCCACGTAGCGTGGCCAGGTATTGTGATTGGCAGTTGACATAAGGATCCGTATCCTCCAATCGAGATTTGAGAAGTTAAGCTATAGGTGTTCAAGCTTTGAGTTAGTAGGTGAATGATGAATTATCCTATTTAGGTAAGTGATCTTTCGTTCTTGAAGTTGAATAGATGATGTTAATGATAATATGAGATTCGATTAAGTTAAGTAATATCAAAGGGATTATGTAAATTTGATCATTGATCTGTCCTGATTCGATCCGATCTTGATAGCTCAGTGTATTTATATTCGAGTTCAAGCAGTTGTCATCAGTAAACGGATATTGAGTGTTCCTTTAAGTTGATCCAGGAAGATAGTTATGAGCTGTCAGGTGATTTGTTCGGAAAGGAGTAGTGGTGGAGGGATATGATGGTGTCGAGTGGTTGATACAAAGACTTACGTAAGTTTCTCCGGCACGGAGATAGCTGAAACTCGTGATTGGTATGTGTAAGAGGCGGATAGGACTGTCAGGGCTGTGTAAATCCCTGATACTGTTGAAAGAGGGTACCGGTACGTATCATTCGTACCGGTAGTTAGGTTTGAATCTATGATACTGTCATAGTGTACAGATGTAAACCCTAGATAGGGTGGATTTACAAGTACTGTCGTGTATTTGTGAGTATATGAGGTCACCTCTTCAAATCCGGGTTTCAACAGAGTTTCTATAAGCATATTCTCGGGGTCAGGGCCAGATTTGAAGGGTCAATGGTTCAATTCCGCCTCACTGTATGTGTGTACATAGCTATTTCGTAGCCTGGTATGGTTTTTGGATGTCACATGATATGTGTATTCCAGTATTTGGATATGGTACGTGTTCTGGCTCCCTTTATCCTTGCTGATATATGTAAGTTAACATGTATACAGGGCACTTTCATATGTATTACATATACCTGAAGGTGTTATTATACGTATTTTACAGTTTATATGTCATTATGTAGTTTTCTTTAGAAGTTTGCATGAGATCATAGGTCAATCACTATGGTTTTTAATTGCTAATACATATACTTGTGGGCATATATTTTGGAGTTTGGGTGGACATTGCATTTATGTTTTGTGTGTACAATATGGCTGTTTTATTGATATAAGGTATGTAGTCTGTTTATATGTCTGACAAGATGTGTAAGTGACATGTATAGATTTGGTTTACTTATGGTTTACACATAGTTTTGATTGTAGTTTTATTGCAGGTGGAATTTGTTTTATTGTGGTGAATATCAGACATAATTGTGATGGTAGAGTGCCCAACCTCATTGTGTATCCTGAAACATGTAATCACTTATATGTGTAACATATATCTGAAGGTGTTATTATACGTATGTTACAGTTCATATTTCCCTATGATGTGTTTCATGTGAAGATTGTATGAGGACTGGGATTGATCACTATGGTTTTTCAATTGATACTACATATACATATAGTTGTAGGAATATATGTTTGAGTTTGGGTGGTTATCACATATATGTTTTGTGTGTACAGTATGGCTGTTGTATTGATATAAGGCATTTAATTATTTCAGAAGACTGACAAGATGTGTAAGTGAGATGTGTAATTTTGGGTCATTAATTGTTTATGTGTGGTTTTGATATGGAATTCTTATTGCATGTGGAACTGGTTTTATTGTGTTGAATGTTCTTTTTGGGGTAATTAGGTATAATTGTGATGTAAGGTCGTACAATGTTTGGTATTGTGCTAGTGTTCTGCATGCATTTTATGTGTAGTGTGCTTATCAGACTGAAGGATGTTTGTCAGCTGCTTCATATTCTCTGTTTCATAATATATTGTTCTAGAGGTATTGAAGAAACATGTGATTCATTTGTGTAGTAACTTAAGTAATACCATGATAGGGGCACAGGTAATCTCCCATGTTGTGTCTATGTGGTTCCATATGTAATTTTATATAGTGTTTTTGTTTTTGAAAGAAACTGTTGTTTGGCGTGGTTCCATATGTAATTTATATAGTGTTTTTGTTTTTGAAAGAAACTGTTGTTTGGCGTGGTTCCATATGTAATTTTATATAGTGTTTTTGTTTTTGAAAGAAACTGTTGTTTGGCTTGAGGAATTGTTGATTAAGCCATTCTGTTCATCTTTGTTTGTGAGTTTTAAGGCGTGTTAATTAGCTTATATGTTATATGGAAGTGGTTCTCTGTATGTTTGGTGGTAGATTTGTTGGGTGCAGTATGTGTTACCAGAGTCTAACTGATACTGTATGTTTCATACCACATAAGAGATTTCTTTTTGAGAGATTCATATTTTTGTGCTTATGTTTGTTTTTGGATAATACAAAGGTTTGCAAAGAAACATGTGGTTTAGTTGGATAGTAACATATGTAATGTCATATTTGGGGTCAAAGGTAGTTGTACTTGTTTGTGTGTGTATGCCAGTAGTTTCAGGGTTTTTGTCTCAAAGAAACAGTGTGTGGTATGGAATGTTGTTGATCCAACCTTTCTTTAAATTTGGGAATTCTTTTAAAGATGTGTACATTCTCTAACTTGTATGTCATAAGTCTGTGGCTTTTGTTTTTGGATTGTAGATTTGTTAGGTGTAGTATGTAATATCATGTTCTTCCTGATATTATATATTGTGTATCATATATCAAAATGACTATCGTAAGATTGTATAACTCTGTAGTTTGGATAATGAGTCATGTTGATGATCTTTTGGTGTATGGGTTGTCCCCTATTTTCAGATCTTATGTGTGACAATGGTTTGTTGTTGATATGGCTTGATTTGAGATGTTGTTTTTTGCATTTCTTTAGTGTCTTATCAAAAATTAACATAATGTTATTTGTAATGTGATGTTGTGATCAGTCAACATTTAGTAACAGTATCTCTTCACCCATATACACAATTTGTTATTTGAGTTTGTGTATTGGAGGAAGTAGATACTTTTTGAAACAACAAAATGGGGCATAGGGCATAAGGACATAAAAACATAAGAAAAGGCATGGGGGCATATGTTTGGATAAGGTTATACTTTAACCTTCCCTGTTTTGTTTGAATTTGGTAACACATATCTTTTGTTAGAATGTGTGAAACACATTTATTCTTACACGTTATTGTACATATATCTTGAAGAGTGGGGTATTTGAACATCATTAATAGTCCTATGTGGGCCTTAGTTATATGCTTTTAGGAATCTAAAATGTTTGTGTATTAAGTTAAGAAAATGTGCAATTATCTGTGTTTCTGTAGTATAGTCTTATTATTCTGTGTAATCAGAATAATTATGATTTTTGTCCCATGTGCCTTTAGTCTGTATGAATAGATAACCTGGTCAAGTTATATTATATTACTAGAGGTGCCTTTTTCAAAACCTTTTGGTTGTTCTGAACATTCTGCCACCTAAGCATATATATACATAACACAGGATGTCCGAGTTATCCTGTATAAAATAAGTGAAGGAAAATAGAGTGTTATGTGGTGAGCAGTCAATTTGCTGATGCTATATGATATTGACATAGGTGCTTGTATCAAACTTTTCAGTTATCATCAACAGTCTTTTACCTATGTATTTATCATATTGCTACGGAATTATGTCCATAATTCCTTTATAAAAAACAAAAAGAGGTTGTCTGTGCGTTACAGAAGGTCCTATGGGGTTATGTAATACTTACCTATGTGTTTATTACATTCCTCAACCCTTGGGTGAAGATCAATTAAACTTTTACCCAAGTTTTCATGCATAATAGATATATTTGAGTTATAGTATGTAAGTTGTGCACGGATTTTTAAGGTCCTGGCTTTGAAGAAGTCAAGGGTTATTGCAAAATAAACCCCATGGTTAAAAGAAGTGGATTAAAGTGAAAAAATAAGAGTTATTGTGCGTAAGCATATAACATATTGGTGATGTATTATCTTAAAAGAGGTGTCTGTTTCAAACTTTCCAGTTATCCTTAACAGTCTTTTTACCCAAGTATATTATACAACTACAAGACTATTGGTATAAATTTCTCATGTTCAAACAAGAAGCCTTTATGCGTACCGCAGGAGGTATTATGGGGTTGATGTATTAATCTCTTAGGTGTTTATCACAATCCTCAACTTTTGGTTAATGATCACAATCAAACTTTTACCCAAGTTTTCAGACATATTAATTATTTGGTTGAGCAATAATGTCTATAAAGGCGCAAGGACTTTTTATAGGTTTTTGTCATTTGAAAAATGGAAGATTACTGTTGGATAAACTTCAGGCTTACATTGTACCATTCAGGTGCTTCTTCAACCTCTAACCCTTTGGTCAATGATTTATAAGCTTTTACCCAAATTCTCAATATAAACATTCTCAGATTATGGTAATAAAAGTTGTTTTGAAGGTGTTAATGTTCAAATGATAGTCTGGTGAGGCTTTCCGGGGTTGATGTCATACTTCCTTAGGTGTTTGTTACAATCTTTAACCTTTGGTTAATGACCACAATCAAACTCCTCCCAAGTTTTCAAACATAACAATTATTTGGTTGAGCAATAATTTCCATAAGCACCCAAGAACTTTTGTGAGGTTCCTGATGTCTAAATAATTTGAATACTATTGTAAGATAGTTTTGAAGGGCATATTGTACCATCTAGGTGCTTCTTCGATTATTAACCCTTTGGTTAATTATCTATAAGCTTTTACCCAAATTTTCAATATGAACATTATCAGGTTATAATAATTATGAAGGCTTTTGAAGGTGTGAATTCCTTTCAAAGGATGTTCTCTTGTTGTAACAGGTTTAGCATCTCTGTACATGAGACCCAGGGAGACCACTTGGAGGTACTGTTACAACATTGACAAAGCTCAATTATACTGATCCGCATTAACAGGCCATGGAAGCTGCATTCGGTGTCAGTATCACTTATTCAAACTGAAGACAGAGACACAGATCGCGGAACCACCCAAATCAGTGTTTGTCACTCAGATCCAAATGGTGAAAGAACCAACCCTACCTCACCGACTCCTCCGGCCTCTACCAAGATATATATCTTAATATACGCTATTGGAGCTGGAATTACCGCGGCTGCTGGCACCAGACTTGCCCTCCAATTGATCCTCAGTAAGAGATTTAAATTGTACTCATTCCAATTGTAAGACCCAAAAGAGCCCTACATTGTTATTTATTGTCACTACCTCCCCATGTCCGGATTGGGTAACTTGCGCGCCTGCTGCAATCCTTAGATTTGAGGGCCGTTTCTCAGGCCCTCTCTCCGGAATCCAACCCTTATTCCCCGTT
>NW_006768906.1:0-9862 GCF_000204055.1 Melampsora larici-populina 98AG31
TTGACATTCATTGGTAACTGGATTGTACTGTACCACCTATTTTAACACTTCAGTGCATCATTATTGATACAATGCTAAGAACATTGGGACTCAATATGTGACTTTACCAGCCCTCAAAAAGCTGCATTGAAGAATCAACTTGCACAGATATACTGATTGGACTCCATCACTCAGTGATCTGGTACCCAATTATTCTTGTGGTTTACCACTTGGTGATTTGGATAACTCTAAGCAAGACTAATGTGCATTTGAACATCTAGAAGGTCAAGAGACTGCACCACAATGTAGCCAATGTCCTTAAATGTGTCATAATAACCAAACCTGTTGAATCCATCCCAACAATATGGGGAGTTCAGTTCAGCTCAATTTGTAGATCATCAATATATTTTTTCATCATAGGTAGAAGTAATTGTGTATGTGATTTGAGTTACAAAACAATAATGAGCTCATAAAGAACCACTTACACCATGTGAATAGCCTTGTCGCATGTCGACGTGCACACACGAAAGAATTTCCATAGATCCTGTAACAACCCATCAAAGAGGTGCCACAACAAGCACATCTTCCCCTTATCACCTGAGAGGTTGAAAGTCAGTTGACCCCTTCTGACAACAAAGGATTCTGAAAATCCTTTAATCAAATCACAAAGCACAAAGGGTGCTAAACAACAATCTCAGTCTAAATCCAACTAAAAGACTTCAATATTTGTTTCAAAACTCTCTGTGTGTGCACGTCAACGTGCTACATGGGTATTTACATGGTGTTATAGATGACTTCTGAAATTAAGTGGGAGAGACATCTAAAGTCTACTGGTGCAAAGTGAATTGAACATTATCCTTGCAAGGAAACTAAAGGTGGCCATGGTGGGACTTCTGCTTCATTTCCAAACAATTGTGCACCAATTTGTACAAGGCAATCAAGTTTAATTCAATCAACCCTGGGTCAGCAACACAGGTGTTGCGTGCTGTGCTGCACTTGTGTTGCGGGTTTTCTAACCTCACCACACCAAGAAATTCATTTCTAGGTTGTGGCCTGACCCGCTGCCCAACAAGATGCATCAAATTGATAGTTTTTATGGGCCACAACAACATTTGTGGTGTTACTGCGCAAAAAAACTTGAAAATTGACATTCTTTTGGCAGCACCGCACAACCCAACCTTACCTTTTGTTGTTGTGGTACTTACCACAACCCAGTGTCTGCGGCTGGGTGTTTTTGAATGTGGCTGAGCAATGCACCAAAAAACATGCTTGCTGTGGCATGGTGTGTTGCTGGCACAGGTTTGTTTCAGAAGGTCATGTGACCCAAAATTTTCCTTGTCCACTTCATTATCCTAGTTTTTTCACTACCATCAATCTTCCTTTTTCTCTCAACAACGCGCGCTAAATGCCACCTGACACGCCTGACACTGGCCAGATGGTCGAGGACGGGCCAGGCTCAATTTTGACCTCAGGATAGACAAATCTAACCGTGTCTAGCCAGAACAATGACACAATTGCGGCTTTCCTCAAGAGCTTTGACCGTGATCTACCACAAGTGGAGATCACCACCAATAGCCTTGGCACAACTCCTAAGAGATCTGAAGTCCCTCTCCTTGCAGAATTCACAAAGAAGAGAGCTAGGACAAGCACCCCTGGATTAGTCGCCCAGATCACATCCAATTGTAACAGGGACTCCTCGTTCCAAGAGGATGGCTAGACTAGTACCTGGCTGTGAGGAGGAATGTTCCCTCACAGTCATTCTGGCAAAGCTTGTAGCAGTCGCTAATGATGTCATGCAGCTCCAGGCCAAGGGCAGGCTAGCAAAGCAAGTCCACATAGATGTGGACTCGTGTGCTGATATACTTGTTTTAATAAACACAGCATTTGACCAACACCAGTTCAAACAAACAAAGAGATCCCTCTTCCATAGACCGGCGTCCGCCCTTGCAAGCTCCCAAAGAACGGCAGTGTTGTTAATGAAGCCCCAACAGTCAAGTCCCACACCAACCTTTGATTTCCAAGCCTCATCGTGGAGTGAGAAGTTTGATGTTCAATCCAAACAAATCTCAGTCTTGACTTCGCGTCTTCCGGCAAAACCAGCCCAGAAAATGTCAAACAAAACCGTATTTGGCTCCTATGCAGCGGCTGCGGCACAGAGCACTGATGTCAATAACTGTGCCCAAACTCAGACCTCTGGCACTTCTAGTCGACAACAGCTAGGCCAAGTGCCAAAGCCCAAAGCTAGGAAGCATTTGACAAACACCGTCACGTTAGTCCAAATGGACAAGTCCAATATTGCCCTAAGTGGTGCTCCAATTACCCAGATCATCCAGGGTTTCAATGCATTGTTCCTGGCCAATAATATCAAGGTAAATGATGTGGCGGAGTCTAATATAACAGTAAAAACGGTACAACACCATTCGTCAAATGACCTTGTTTTACACTTAGAAAGCGCGGCTCATGCTGAATGTGTCCGTAAAATGGAAAAGTCTTGGCCACCATCAGTTTCCCAAACCTTACAGATTAAACCAGAACATTTCACAGTGCTCACCATGTAAATATCCGTGTGGCATGTCGACATGCAAACACGGAGAGTTTTGAAATAAAACTCCAAGTCTTTTGGTCGAATTTAGACTGAGCTTGTTGTTGAGCACCCTTTGTGCTTTGTGATTTGTCCAAAGGATTTGCAGAATCCTTTGTTGTCAGCAGGGGTCAACTGACTTTCAACCTCCCAGGTGATAAGGGGAAGATGTGCTTGTTGTGGCACCTCTTTGATGGGTTGTTACAGGGTCTAAGGAAAGTCTTTCGTGTGTGCACGTTGACGTGCCACAAGGATATTTACATGGTGGCTAGTGCACACAATCCCAATGTCCTTTGACCCGTACATCCACAACCACAAGAGGAGCTAATCGCTTCCAATCCTGATCTATTACAAGGCACATCTTTTATCAGATGGCTGAACCCAAAGCTTAAAGACAATCTCACAAAGAGATACTCCACCTTACTCATAGGCTTGGAAACCCAAGCCCAAGCCGATAAATGCATAAAAGAGAAAATCTGGTTTGGTTGGGGTCTCCACAAAACCAAAGCGGGCAGGGATCCGCCAAAAAGATGCTATAACTGTAGAAGAACGGGCCACACAGCCCCCTCATGTCAGTCCCCACACTACACAAAATGTAATCTTTACCGAGCGGTAAAGAAAACTACTGCCATAGAAAAACCTGAGGCAACAGGAAGAGAGCTAAAAACCTGAAAAAATATGGACCTTGTTCCTAGATGTTGGGGCGTCATGATGAGTATTTTTTTGTATTTTACAGACATAAATCGGTTAATGTACTAACAATAAAGGCTGAGAATCATTGAAAACCCACCTGTAACAATACCTGAAATTTGGCCCATGATTTTGAAGACAGGATTTTGAAATCTTCAAACATCAATAACTTTTGCAGTTCTGAATCAAATCACGTGATTTTTAGTTCATCAAAAAGGTGGGTCCTTCCTCTATATTTATCATTCAGGCATCACATCTGTAGCCGGTCTGCAAAAGATCCTACAGAGCTATTTATTCAGAGCTGTTTGAACATATGTAGAGTGTTTACATGACTAGATGACACATTACTACCTTTATGAAATGTAAAGGAGAATGGTTCAGCTTTTGAATGAACCAAAAATCAAGTCATTTGGAGCAGAATTGCAAAAGTTATTGAAGTTTTTAGGCCACAAAATATTGTCTTCATAATCATGACCCAAATTTCAGGTTTTGTTACAGGTGGGTTGTTGATGATCTTTAGCCTTTATTGTTAGTACATTAACCAATTTCTGTCTGTAAAATACAAAAAAATACTCATCATAAATCCCCAACATCTAGGAACAAGGTGCATATTTTTTCAGATTTTTAGCTCTCTTCCTGTTACGTCAGGATTTTTCTATGTCAGTAGTTTTCTTTACCACCCAGTAAAGATTACATTTTGTGTAGTGCCAGCTATGTGTCCTTACTGCGGTGAAGGACACCACGCGCACACATGTCCTAAAAAAGGAACAGCACCAATGAAGTGTACAGCTTGTGTAAGCACCAATAAAGTGTACAGCTTGTGTAAGCACCCTACTCAAAGATGACACGACCAAAACTGCCAAAGTTCTTTTTGAATCTAATAATCAAGATCTTCTCCATTCACCTTTCAACCCACTGTGCGCTACACACATTGCTGAGGGTCTGCCTCCTTACAACCCAAGTGTTTCTCCAAAAATAGTTATCACCCAAGAAGATGCTAAAACTAACTTACAATGTTAGAGAATCTTAAACAAAAACTTAACTTACCTGACATCGAGTCAATTCTACAATTGAATTGTCAACACTCACCAGACACTGCTAACTCTCTTTTCAATTCAGAACTCACAAACTCCTTCTCAATTCTGTCATTACAAGAACCTAACGTTAATAATGTAGATTACTTACCCCAAGAAAATGCAAGCTGGACCTTAATCAGTCCCACACCTAGCAAACGCAACACTAGCGCAAGACCGCGAGCGTGCTTATACATCAGGAAAGACTTAAATGCACAAATAACCCCATTACCCTCATCCTCAAGGGATATTGCTGCGTGTACAATCACATACACATCTGGCTTCACACTGCTTGCCATTAGCGTGTACAACAACACATCAGTATTCTCAGGATTCACAGCCTACAAAACTCGAATACAAAATTTACCTCTAGAAATCCAATTCCTTCCAACAATCATCAACACAGATTGTAACTTACATTCAGCAATATGGAACCCGCCTCATATTGAAACACAAGACAAAGACTCCGACCACCCGATGGACCTAATGTCCAAATGGGACATGACACTGCGGTTGCCATGTGGAATTCCCACTTTTGGGGTTGGTTCAAGCAACCCTGGGCCAGCAACGCAAGTGTTGCGTGCTGCGCTGCGCTTGTGTTGCGGTTTTTATGACCGCACCGCACCGTAAAATCCATTTTGAAGTTGCGGCCTGACCCGCTGCGCAACAAGATGTGTCCAATTTTGAGTTTTTTTGGGCTGCAACAACATTTGTTGCGTTACTGCCCAAAAAACTTGAAATTTGACCGTTTTTTGGCGCTGTTGCGCCTTTTGCGTTGCGTGGCGGTCAGCGCGCCATGCAACCCAGGCTAATGTTTTGTTGTTGTGCTACTTACCGCAACACAGCGTCTGCCGCTGGGCTTTGTTGCGTGTTGCAGAGCAACGCACCAAAAAACACGCTTTCTGCGGTGCGGTGCGTTGCTGGCACAGGGTTGGTTCAAGGACAACCCTAGGTACATCCATAGACCAAGTGTGGGTTAATGAACCTTTTGACGAGGTAATCCAACTTTGTTTCATTGACACAGAGAATATCACAAGCCATTTTTCAGATCACCAGGCCTTAATCACTACCTTCAGCACAAAGACAAACACAACCTCACCTAAGAAAGGTAACACAAGAGTAACAAAAAACTGGAAACTGGTAGAACACATTGTGTTGCAAATGGACGTCCCAAACAATCTACCGGTTATCCAGCCTCTAACAAACAGAGACTTAATAGAAAACTTTGACAAAGAGCTAACAGAAGCAAACACAAACGCTCTGAACAACAATTCTCCTTGGAAACCACCTGCAGGTAAGCACAAAAGGTGGTGGAATCCTAAGGTCCTCAAACATCTGCGGAAAGAAGCTTTGAAAGCCAAACAAAGAATGAAGAAAACCCAAACAGAAGAAGACAGATCAATTTTCAAATCAGCATACAACAAATTCAAGGCAGTGGTTAACGAAGCAAAAGAAAATAGTTGGAAGACATATCTATCAACACTAACCCATGAAACATTATTCCAAGCCAAAAAGTTTGCATCGGGCAGACAGCCATCCTTGGTTATCAACACTCTGATAACAGGAGAAGGTACTACTTGTTCATCTAATGAAGAAAAAGCTGATGCACTGTTTAAAGCCACATGTGTAGCAACAGCTCCATGTGACTTACAGGACACAAAACCCCTTGAATCCCCCCTCACCGAAGAAACAAAGAGTACTACAACTATCATGCCTAAGCTCATAGACGCAATCAACAAAGACTCACTCAAACAAGTAATCAATGCAAGCCCCCCACTCCGAGCACCAGGTAACAATGGCATTCAAAACTGGGTATGGCAAACTTCGTGGCCAGTAATAGGTAAGCATTTGCTAGCTCTGTACCAATGCATAACCATAACAGGAATCTTTCCAACACGACGGAAAGAAGCCAAAACAGTCATGATTCCCAAACCGGGAAAATCAGACTTTACCTCCCCCTCATCTTTCAGACCCATTGCACTACTTAACATGGTAAGCAAGCTGTATGAGAAACTTCTTACACTTCAGTTGTCTCAACAAGTAGAGAAGCTTCACCTCCTCAACAAGCCTGCGTTGCGGTTTTTCTGACCGCAGCGCAACATAGAATCAAATTCTAGGTTGCGGCCTGACCCGCAGCGCACCATCATTTGTCAAATCGATGGATTTTTTGGGCCGCAACAACATTTGTTGCGTTGCTGCCCAAAAAAAATCACAGTTCGGCGTTTTTTTGGCGCTGTTGCGCCTGTTGCGTTGCGCGACGGTCAAGGTGCCGCGCAACCTGACCTCACCTTTTGTTGTTGCGGTACTTACCGCAGCGCAGCATGTAATGCAGGTTTGTGCTGCGTGTTGCGGAGCAACGCACCAAAAAACACTCGTGTTGCGGTGCGTTGCGTTGCTGGCACAGGGTTGCTACAGTGGCCGCCCCAACAGGTCTAGTCAAGAAGCATTAGTTCATCTTGTAGCTTACATGCAAGGAGAATGGGCTAAAGGTAACATAGTGGGTGCTATGTTTGCTGATGTAAAATCAGCCTTTCCTTCAGTCCACCACCCAAGATTTATGGACACACTTGAGGAAAACGGCCTCCATTCAACTACATCAACATCATTGAAGAGTTCCTCACAAACCGGTCAACTCAACTAGCTTTCAATGGTTTTCAATCATCACCTTTTGAACTTACACATGGATTACCACAGGGCTCTCCTTTATCCCCTCTACTCTACCTCATTTATAACTCTTCATTATTTGACATTGCTAAACCAATGATCTGGGCGGAAGCGTTAGGTTTTATAGACAACATAATTCTGCTAGCATCCGTGCCAGACACTCACCAACTCCAGTCAAAAATGAAAACACTCACCTATTGGCAAACAAAATGGGCAGAACACCAGGGGGTGATCTTTGACACAAAGAAAAGCCTCTGGATGATATTGAGCACAAAAACATACAACAATCCTCCCAAGATTGACTTTGGCCCATGAACGGACCTTATCCCACAGGACAGCACAAAATGGCTTGGTGTTACGTTGGACAGTCAACTTAAGTTCTCACAACATTGCCGTGATGTCATTTCAAAAGGTAAACAACACTCAGGCTTCATAGCGTCGCTTGAAAAATCTGAGGGGGGCATCCCACCACATCTAATGAGAACCCTTCTATCAGCAACCATCCACGCTGCAACCGACTACGGTTTAGCAGCCTGGCTCCCCTTTGACCCGCCCCTATACTTCCTAAACCACCTTTCGACTATAGGCAACACCTGCGCACGGACTGCCCTTGGTGCACTGCAAACAACTCAAAAAGTGTTTTTACAACACATCATGAACCTCACGCTACCAGGAACACGGTTAAAAGCTAAGGCCATGAACTTCATTGCCAGATCACTCACGAAACCTAGTCACCATTCCTTCATCCCTATTGTTCAACAGGCTCAAACATCAAAACCACATGATCACCGTAATGTTTTCCATCAATTCTTTCAACGCAGTCTGGGCAGGGAATTCAACAAATTCACAACTCATCTCCCTGTGGACCCTTCTACAACGTCAATCAAACCACCAAATTACTCAACACTAATTCAAGAAGACGAGGACATGGCAATACTCGGCACCAACTTGCTTTGACCATCTATCCAACACGTGGTAATCTACTTGGACGGCTCAAGAATACCAGATAGCAGTGTGGTGCCAAAATACAAACAAATCAGTTGCTCGACACTTAGGTAAGGCACGGTTGCACGGCAATACCAAGCTGAGTATAGAGGTGTACAAATTGGCCTCACAATTGCACTCAAAACAGCATCAGCCAACACAAAAAGAATTTCAATAATTCTCGACGATCAGTTGGTTAACAAAGACCTATCACTACACAAAATGTAATCTTTACCTGGCGGTAAAGAAAACTACTGACATAGAAAAGTCCTGAGGCAACAGGAAGAGAGCTAAAAATCTGAATAATATGCACCTTGTTCCTAGATGTTGGAGCGTCATGATGAGTATTTTTTTGTATTTTACACACGGACATTGGTTAATGTACTAACAATAAAGGCTGAGAATCATCAAAAACCCACCTGTAACAATACCTGAAATTTGGCCCTTGATTTTGAAGACAGGATTTTGAAATCTTCAAACATCAATAACTTTTGCAGTTCTGAATCAAATCACTCGATTTGAAGTGCATTAAAAAGGTGAGCCTTTCCTCTACATTTTTCATTCAGACATCACATCTGTAGCTGGTCTCAAAAAGATCCTACACAGATATTCATGCAGAACTGTTTGAACATATGTAGAGTGTTTAAATGACTAGATAGCACCTTACTAACATTATGAAGTGTGAAGGAGAATAGTTCAGCTTTTGAATGAACCAAAAATCGAGTTACTTGGAGCAGAATTGCAAAAGTTATTGAAGTTTTCAGACCACAAAATATTAGCGGTACACAAACCTGAGACCCATCACGAAAACCCATCAAAAAAACCCATGAAAACCCTTCTGATTTTCGGGTTTTTGGCACGGGTTTTCGTGATGGGTTGCCTCGTAACCCTTTGTCCACCTCACCCCTTCAACTTACTATTTCCAATATGCCTAGGATCTCCGCCCGCAGGCAACTCTTATCATCTCTTGACGCCATGATTTTACTTCAAGTATCTCTTCTTGCGTCCACAACCACCATGACTTCACCCACTACCCCCTCTTTCATTCCCAACTTAATCGCTTGTTTGATGATGGTCTCCTTCATGGATCCCGACGACGATGACGAAAAAAACGACCAGTCAGACGATAACATTGGCCATCGAGAACGCAATATCATATTTGCTTACACGGTCTTAATGTTAACCACCATGGAACAGGGGGCCTACATCAACGAACGAAAGCGGAAATTGGAAGAAGACGATTCAATTCTAGAAGTCCTTTTGATGATAAGAGAAGAAGCGCAAAAAAGAAGATACCCTCTTCCCAGACATCGCAGGCCTCGTTGTAGTCGAAAGGCTCAGTGTTTCCAAGATTGGTTTGATGAAACTGATCGTACTTGGATGTCGGTGGTGCGTTCAAGAGATTGATCCGTGAAAAGTAGGGTTTGATTGATCATATTGCTTTCAATACCATCTTAGGCACGCATTCAAAAGGAAGACTTCACCAAGCTTCTCCACCGAATAGGATCGTCTCTTGTGTTTTATAACAATTCGACTTGTGACCAGGATCCAGTCCAGTGGCAGCTACTGGTCACATTGGCAAACTTTGGCTTATCGGGGAATGGAGGCTCCCGTAACGTGAAGGCCAAAATCTTCTCGGTGTCGGGTGAGTCAACGTTAATGTGGGGTAGCAATCTCTCAACTGAGCTTGAACTGACCATGTTTCACGTTGCCCAGAGGGAAGCGTGGACAATTATACTAAGCGTTGCATTACGGCGATCCTTGAACTTGAGGCGGAATATGTACGTTGGCCGAATGCCGAAGAACGAGCTAAAATTAGGACACGCATCGGGAAATCATCTTGGTTTCAACACGTGTGTCGGTTTTATCGATGGAACTTGGTTCCTCGGCG
>NW_006768906.1:10520-17875 GCF_000204055.1 Melampsora larici-populina 98AG31
TATCATCGACTTTAGTCAGTGCATAATGTTCACATTCCACTAGCCTGATGAGATTGTGATCCGGATTGGAGCGACTGTGAGGACTCGACATCGGGTAACTGGCGCGCAGCAAAGGCCTCTGCTGCCTCAGGATCCATTCCCCCTCGTAAAAGTTCCATAATCAAGTTGCCGCGAGCCAGGCGCAATTGCACATTCATCTCCGCGAGTGCAATAGTTTGTTTGGTTGCCAATTCATTTGCTCGATTTGAAGTGATCATGTTGGACATTGCGTTGGTTATGTTAAGGCTGATATTTTGTTGAGCTAACGCCGCTCGACTTTCACTTGCCTCTCGTTCTTCTCTGGTGGGGAGACGATTGAATAGGGCACTCATATTCAATGAGTTTTGAGGTGACTCTTTGCTTTTGACCTCAAAAGCGCTCGGTGACTCCTTAACACGGAGACGCTTGTTGGAACCAACCAAAGGCGTGGCATGTCGGACCGATCTTGTGGAAGCTGAGATACCGGGTGTTCCACGTTCTTGAGATGACGTGTTTTCATCGGCCAAACCAGGGTCGATCGAAAATTCGCGCTCTTGGTGAGGTGGAGTGTCGTCCAATACCGTATAAGGCAAGGTGCTTTCGGTCGGACTAGAGGTGTTCTCGTTGGTTGATTCAGTTAGAGGCTTTGAGCGGTGTACTTGATTACCGAGTGAGTCCTTTGTGGCCAAAGGACGTGCAGATGGACGATCTCGAAATACTGGCTCGAGTTCTTCATACCAAGGACACTCGCGTAAAATCCTGACTGTTAAATACATACAGTCAGTGAGTTTATATCAACCAACCAAATGAAACATCGAGAGTGTGTACCTTGAAGACTGCCACCACCAGGCTCTTCTTTCTTTCGCCTCATAGCCAATTTGAAAGAGTCAACCTCGGCCTTTGACACGGTGAAGTGGAAGAGTTCATCGGAATCATTCCCCTCGCCCGTGGCCTTTCGGAGTCCATCAGCTTTCTGAAACCAACCCTCAAGTTTTTTAATCTGTGTATTTAACTCAAAGTTAGTAAAAACGGAACTTGAATTTTTTGTACTCCGGTGATTGACACTTACCTTTTTTTCACACTCTCGACCTGATCTTGGCGTATGACCCATTTGTACAATGAATGCTGCAACCCTCTCGCGAACAACCACCTGCTTTTGTGTGCGCCATGCGTTGTAGTTCTCGAAAACGCTGCACCAATCGGCCACAAGATCGATGTCGGATTTGCCATCGGTGTCAGGGGTAAACCAGCATTTTTTTGATTCGTTGGCCTCCAACTCTTTGCTCTCATCGTCTCGAGTATCATCTTGAGATTCACATGCAGTTTCATTTTGAGAAGTTTCAGTTTTAGTTGGAGCAGAAACCGGTTGAGATGGTTGAATCAATTTGGATTTTCGGGGAGCTTTTGGTTGAGAAGGTGGTGCTGCTGATGGCTTTCGAGGTCGTCCTCTTTTCTTAGGTGGCTCAGGAGTGATCATCAGTGAATCAGGTTGTTTTGGAGAGGCCTGAGGTGTTACTGGTATGTTGGCTCGTAGTGAAACAAGAGACGATGTGACAGGATTGATGTGGTGAAGATGTAACCAAGCCTCTGGGGAAAGGGTTGGTACTGGGAAAGGAGTTGCTAATTGATCAGCCTGAGAGTTTGTCGGAGTTGGTGTGGGTGTGTTCTGTGGGAGAATGTGGCCTTGTTGCGGTGGTGAGGAAGAAGTAGTTGAGTCCATACTTCCATACTTATGTACAACTCAATAAATTTTTTTCAAGTGGGTATAAGAGCGGACCAAGCTTATTACCCATGAAAAAAACCCGTGCCAAAAACCCTAAAATCAGAAGGGTTTTCATGGGTTTTTTTGATGGGTTTTCGTGATGGGTCTCAGGTTTGTGTACCGCTATTGTCTTCATACTCATGACCCAAATTTCAGGTATTGTTACATGTGAGTTTTTGATGATTTTCAGCGTTTATTGTTAGTACATAAACCAATATCTGCGTGTAAAATACAAAAAAATACTCATCATGACGCCCCAACATCTAGGAACAAGGTGCATATTTTTTCAGATTTTTAGCTCTCTTCCTGTTGCCTCAGGACTTTTCTATGTCAGTAGTTTTCTTTACCGCCCGGTAAAGATTACATTTGGTGTAGTGTATGCAACTATCCACCAAACATCGCCTCGCTTCTTGACAGGAAAGAAACCTTCAAGATAATATCATACTTGAACCAAGCTTTTCCACTAGCCTGAGTCACCCTCCAATGGTGCCCAGGTCATTGCGGAGTTAAAGGTAACAAAGTAGTGGATAAAATTGCTAACAACTTGGCAAAACAAGCTTTGCCAAGCACTTTTACCTCCACCCCAACCCTTGCAGGTTTCACCACAGCTATTAAAGCGTGGTCCAAACTGGATACTAACAATTTTTCACCATTGGATACCAAGCAGTGTGGTGCTCTATTTATGGGATCAATCAAGAAAATTAATCATTATTACTTTATCAAGTTATTAGAAAACTTCAGTGTAGTAGAAAATTGGAAATGGAGGTTTTTAGATCAATTGAAGCTCTTAGAGGCTTATGTGTATTTATTGGCTCAAGATTATATCAGCTCATTTCAAATATATTCTTAAGATCATTATATTTTACTTACAAACAGATTACAAAAAGAAAGAAAGAAAAAACATAAGAAAAAATCAAAAATATAGGTGTAAAGGTTGGAAAATGGTTTTTAGGGTATTAATAATAAAGTTATGGGATTTATGAGGTTAGAATATGAAAGAGAAAAATTTTATTATACAGCAACAACTTTAATCTTGGTGGTTGATAAGAGAAAACAGAAGTTATTAGCAGAAAGGTACTTTTTTGAGGATGGTAAACAAGGGTTATACGTGTAGTTTACATATGTAATGGTGGTAGTAGTGGAAATTAAGGTTGCCAAGAGGATTTTCCGGGATTTTTAAGGTTATAGAAGATGATGTCATATTACATGAGCAAGAAAAAGAGAGTAGCAGCTGTGAAAAGTGAAGAAAATGGGTGAATTTCGTGAAAAATGAAGGTTTTCAGCTAATTACATATGTCAAATGACGTCATATTAGGTTGGTAAATAGCTCATTCAACGCAGAAGAGTGGATGACATAATGTACAAACTTTAAATCACTAGTAGCAGAGGTTTATGTAAAACATTTTAAGGTAAATAAGAAATTGGTGTGAATCTCAAATTTACAGTCACAAGTCAACATGTAACACCAAAAACCTTAACTTCACAACTCAATATCTTACTCATCACTCATCAGAAATAGGTCATATGGGCAACCCTGTGCCAGCAACGCACCACACCACAGAAAGCGTGTTTTTTGGTGCGTTGCTCCGCAACACACAACAAAGCCCAGCAGCAGACGCTGCGTTGCGATAAGTACCACAACAACAAAACGTTAGCCTGGGTTGCGTGGCCAGCTGACCGCCACGCAATGCAAAAGGCGCAACAGCGCCAAAAAACCGTCAAATTTCAAGTTTTTTTGGGCAGTAACGCAACAAATGTTGTTGCGGCCCAAAAAAACTCAAAATTGGACACATCTTGTTGCGCAGCGGGTCAGGCCGCAACTTCAAAATGGATTTTACGGTGTGGTGCGGTCAGAAAAACCACAACGCAAGCGCAGCGCAGCATGCAACACTTGCGTTGCTGGCCCAGGGTTGATATGGGTGTCATAAATGATCAGTATCACGAGGGCTGCAAGATGCGCTATAGTAGTTCAAAATTGGACCCCATCTGAAAAAACTCGTAATCTAAAAGAATTGGTTTGCAGCTAGTTTACCAGGAAAAAATCACCTGTATTCATCTTAAGAAGTGCTGTACATTGAATCATTGCGTCATTGATCACTTTTGGCTGTGAAAATTACATCATACATTAGTAACAAGATCATCACATTGCGTCATTATATGGTTTTTAGGGTTCTTTAGGCGTATTTGGCTGGTTTTTGAGGCTGTTGACTATTGTAGAGGTTGTTACATGTGGATATAAGCAACGTTGGGCCGGTGCGTTGCTGTGACTGAGCAACGTACCGCAACGCCAAGCAACGGCAACGGGAGCGCAAAGCAACGGAACGCAACGGGTCAGGCCTTTGCCCGGTGCGTTGCCCGTATGGGGCCAGGATTTGACGCCGTTGCGTTGCGGTTCACCACCCGTTGTGAGCACCGCAGCCCCGCAACAGGTTTGGCCCCGGCAGCTCGCCCACAGGGATATCTGCATCAGATATCCCTGAACCCTCCCTGCTTCCACAAGTGTCTTCCATCAGGCATTAGTTCAAAAATTATTTCGCTGGATCCCTCACACGCACAACCCACAACGCAATGGCCTGTTTCAGCATACCTTTCCGATACTCAACTGGCCCCATCAAGCTCAAGCACTTAAAAACACACCCTTCCACTTCAACTTCAAGGTCATCTTTATGTTTTAATCGTTCATCCAGTTTCCATCAATTGCTTACTTCAACTCACTCAACTCGAATTGATAATTATCATTTTCCCTTTCCTTTTAGACTTACTTCTAATTCTTATCTTAACTTATCACTCGTCTTCTTTTCACTCCTAATTCCTTTTAGACTTGCTTTTAATTATTATTTCAACTTCTCACTTGTCTTGTTCTCACTCGTAATGGCTAGCGAATCTGGCAGCCCACAATCTCAATCTCAAGTGTCGTCGACCCACCTCGCAACCCCTCTCCGCCGCTCTGTCAGACCACCGACACCCCGTAAGAGTCAACCAGGAATGCTGCAGCCATCCTCTGATAGCCGAATTACAATTGCTCTCCCAAAAGCCAGCGGTTCCAAACCACCTGCGAGAAAGAAGAAAGCCTCAAAGCCGGCCGAACAAACAGAAGAAGCGGGACCCAGTAAGAAGCGCAAAAAAGATGCTTCCAAGTCTTGTCAGGTGAGCAAGAATTAAATCAATCCTCGTCTCAATAATCATTGGCTATTGTGAATGATTTGGTTGCTTTGTATAGCCGCCTCAAGATGACCTACCATCTGAAACCGAAATGAATCAGGACTCAGATGATGGCCTCAACGATCGTCAGAAAGCCAAACGAGCCAAGGTCCTGGAGGTCGACAACGAGGAAGCGCCTGTTTACCCTCATCCCAGAGAATACTTTGGACCCGCCAATTACAAGAAGGGCGAGGTAAGAAGCAAATTGATCATCTTGATCATTTTGTGATTCCGATCTTTTTTTTCAAAACATTTTAATGACTCTCACTCTCATTTTTCACAGGCTAGGGTTGGGAAGAAAATGAGTTACCCATGTCTTTGGTGTCCTATGATAGTCCGTGTCGTCCCGGACTCTTTGGGCAACCTCAAGATCCACCGCAATGGATACAACAAAGGTCGTAATCGATATCCGTGTAAAAATCGGCAAGATGCTATCGATAGTGGGATCATTCTTCCTCCAACTTGTTTTGAACTCGAAGCAGCTGCTTCGAGTTCCGCGGGACAACAAGAGATGCCCGACTTTTTCAACAGCAAGCTCCCCTTCAAGAACGAGGTCCTCAACCAGATCCTGGCTGTATGGATCCTTGCAGAAGCCTTGCCTTGGAATCGTATCGAGGATTCATTACTCAGACTGGCTTTTAGGTATGCTCGACGTGATGCAAAAGTATTTGGACGCACTTGGGTAGCCAGAGAAGCTGCTGGCATGTATGCTTCATTTCAAGATACAGTTTTAAACGAAATCAAAGTGAGTCACTGCAGTCACTGCTTTGGAAGTTTTTAGATATTAAAGTTGTTTTATTCTTTCTATATTGGCCAATAGAACAACACCGGCAAATTCACATTGATACACGATGGATGGACGACACATAACAACATACACGCTTTCTTAGGAGCCGCGGTAACCTTCATTGACGAGGATTGGAATTACCAGGTTCGGCATCTAACGTTGAAGCTTATTGCCTGGCATCACAAGGGTGTATGGCTTGCACAGCCCTTGGTGCACTTCATGAAAAAACATCAACTCCAATATAAGATGAGTCTTTTATTCGATAACATATCAATTGATTTTCCATGTACTTACCTTTTATTTTAACCGAATTTACATGCTTGCCCAGGTAACATACTCTGGCTCAAACAACATCACGATGGCAAACGAAATGCACACCCAATTTTTGCTACACAAGGAACAAAGACTTGAATCAGAAGACGCTTTGCCAAATGAAGCTTGTTATACTTGGAATCCAAAATACCGACTACGCCCGGTGCTTTCTGCACAAAGTTTCTTCCACCGTCAAAGGTGGTTTGGAGGATCTCGGTCGAACGACTCCCTCACGGGCCCAGGAGCGAGAGGATTTTCTCGGAGTATTTCCTTTCTCGTCGACACTTCCGGTCATTGCTGAGGAGGATGAAGATGATCAGGATTCATCGGCCCCAATCATGATTGATGTCAAAGTCGATCACCAAGCTCCTGACAAAGTGGACACCGATCATGACTCAGAAGGCGAGGAAATGATAGATGGAGCTCCAGACTATGATGAAGACATTGAAACTCAAGAGGACTGTGTCGAAAGAACATGTGAAAATGTTGTTGAAAACTCAGTTGGTAGTAAGTACCACACAAGTGCTTTGCGAAAACACGCAAATCGATTGAATGGATTGATCAGCAAGGTAATCAAATCTTCTACTCTATGATCTCATTGTCGATATCTGATATCTTTGTTTCAATTTCATGTAAATCTGTGATAGGCCAATTTCGTATCACGTCGAGTCGCTCGGTCTGCAGCTTGGAGGCGACACTTTTCACGGATAGCAAAAAGCATGAACCTGAAGCTTTTGCCTTTGACCCCGGGTTACAACGCTACTCGTTGGAATTCAGAATTCGATTCACTTAATAGGTTGGTGCTGGCACGTAAAGTGAGTGGCTTGTATATTATCATTAACAAGTATGTATATCTCTATCTTGACTGACGTTTTGTATGATTACAGGTGGTCAACAAGCTTTTAGCCGACGACCTCGAGCTTCTCAAGGGTAAGAAAAAACGAAAGGGCAGCAAAAAGCCGCGCGGATACTTCCATGAGGTATTCTTCACTCCAGATGACTGGAGTGCTCTTGAGGAGCTGACCACCGAACTCGCTGTGAATATTTTCCTATCTTGCATTCAATTCATCGATTTTGAAAATGAGCTGACATCTATCTTATTTATATATGAAGCCTTTCTTGTCTCTTACGAAACGCATGGAGGGTGACGGACCCACAGGCTGTTTGGGCATACCCGAGTTTTACGCCCTCAAGGTTCACCTCGCCACCCGGGTCGAGGAACTCTCGATGGGGGATGCTCTGCTGCCGATGATACGGTCGATGCAAGCGCGCGTG
>NW_006768906.1:18020-26087 GCF_000204055.1 Melampsora larici-populina 98AG31
TCAAGGCTCAAGATGCGGAGGTGGAATCCAACGAGATCGCTGCTTATCTCAAGGGGACACACCCCATGTCAGTCAAAGACAATGCACGAGAAACTGCTGCAGTCTTGCCATGGTGGAGGGTAAGATTTCCGCTCATCTTATTTCAGCAATTTTTATCTCTTTCTTTATTTTGTGCTGATCATCTTGTATATTTACAGTTGCACTGTGGGGCCTTTCCAGTCCTTGCGTCTCTAGCACGAGACTACCTGAGTCTCTCTGCCAGCTCCGCTATTGTCGAACGAACTTTCTCAGCAGCAGCTGATATCTGCTCTTCTGACAGAGTGAGCCTGGTCCCGCGTACCATTGAATGCTGCGTGGGCTCTCGCTTATGGTGGCGTCAGCGGGTACCTCTGGCACACAAGTATACGGAGGTAAACGAAGCCATTGAGGCATTTGGTGGTAGACGGTCTAAAAAGTAGTTGTAGCTTTTTATTCTTCAAATGTTTACTTCTTTAATAGTTTCTTTCCTTTCTTTTTCTTCTTTTCCTCCTGTTTGTTTGTCGATTATGCCTTCTTTTTATATACTTTTATGCCTATGCCCTTATGCCCTTATGCCCATAATTCTAATCTCAGTTTGTGTGCGTGATGATGCGAGCAACTGTTGAGCAACTGGAGCAACGTGAGAAGCAACACCTACCCTGAGCAACTGAGCAACGCTTTGCGTTGCGCGCAACGCAACGGGCGTTGCCTTTACCCGTTGCGTTGTGGGTCTATAGGTTCAAAATGACATCGTTGTGTTGCCCGCAACTGGCCGTTGCGCGCACCGCATCGCAACGGCCCATCGTTGATATAAGTACTCCTTGATGATTTTGAGATTGTTGTTCCCTTTTCTGCATCTTATACCTTTGTTGTAGTGTTATAAATCATCATTTATTTACTATATTTGTACTAAGATCACTTAAATCCGCCCCTTCAAACCAAGGAGAAATTTATTTACATGTGTTAAAGACTATAAGTCTCTTTGGGAATAATACTTAACAACAGTATTGCTAGTAATAACGTATTTTGTGGACTTTTTTGCACTTAAAATCTGGGAATAATACTTCACAACATTATTGCTTTATTTCTCTGGTGCCTTTATCTTTTTCTCTGTTATCACAAAGTGGTCAGCAAGTGCCCTTGTGCTGGTTTCTTTGAAGGAGGCAGTCTTTAGGCAACTTCTACTATATTACATGTAGTAGATTATCCCTTCTCAGGTGTTGTAAAGCTCTTGTTGAGCTTTAAATACTACAACGGCTAGGACACCCACCAACTCCAACAAAGCACCTCAAAGCCTTAAGCATATTAATGAAGCACAAATGTGCTACAATAACGCAGCTAAGATTCAAACACATTTATTTCAACCAATATCTTTTCAAACACCACCAAAGATTTGACCCTATGTACATATGTAAACAAGGGATCAAAACAATTGACCACTTTTTATTCATATGCCATAACTACAGTCAACAATGTACCAAGCTTATAGCTTCCCTCAATGAACTACAACTATCAGAAAACTCAAATACCCTCAACAACCCGAAAGAATTCAAGTGTATTGTCAAATTCTGCAACTCAACCTGGCGGCTGAAAAATTGCTGGATCTTGTGAGGGTAGAGGGCTCAATTGAGGACTCTGTGCTCACTAAATGGGTAATGTAGGGTAGTATTATTTTAATTTATCATGTTTATATTTCAACTATAACTAGCCAAATTGGGCGGCGGGCGCCGCACTGTAAGGATGGGCTTATCTTAGTTCAATTCATATAGTATGCTACAGTCTATGCTGGATGATATACCACTTGACTCTTGAAGAGGAAAGCTTTCTCAGGGTTGATTGGCTGCATTACAGCACAGTATAATCTATCTCATCACTATATTGGATCACTTCATATATTATGGGTAGCACAATGCCAGCCTGAGGATATTGTTGTTTAACACTTAGTAGCTGTTTTGGTCACACCAGATCCATCACTGATGTTTAAGTCACAGTAGTGATTGAGATACTCCAGTTTTAATTAAATTGACCTTTTGTTCTGTTTGATAGTAGAATCATGTTGATATGAAATGTAGACACTGAAATATATCTTGCTTTTGCTCAGATCAGATACAAAATCACCATACTTATCAATACTTTGGCAGAAGTTAATCCAGATCTAAAGTGAGATTACAGGCCGTGATCTTCCAAAACCCCACTAATTCTGGATTGCACATCCTCCATCTGTTCTGAGCTGCAAAAACATAATATTTTGGGATTGTTGACTTGCCCATAAGAGAAACCTGGACCTCTTTCAATACAGAATCCCAATCAGTACTGCCACATGGGTAACTTGTGATGAAAACTCTGAGTTCAGATTGTGGTGAGATCAACAATTGGTACAAATCATGAGGACTTTGCACAAAGGTGCTGACACATAAACTTGGTGTGGAGTGAAAATATGATTGCCCTGAACCTAACCCCCTAATCCTAAGCCCTAACCCCTAGGCCCTAACCCCCAACGGATTCCATATCAGAGTACATGAAGTTTCATTTTGTTTCAGATTTTGAAAAACCTAATCCAAAAACCAAAAACATAAACTAAGAAGGTAAAAAACAAATTTTTGAGTGAGGTATGTGTACATAACTTTTAAGAAGAAAATAGCGATTTCATTTCATGAAGATCTTGGATCTATCACTTTTTGGTCAAGCTAATTAATCTCTTCAATTCAAAAGAAAGCTACCCAAAAGTTTTGATTCTTTTCTTTTCAAAGTAACATTTCAAAAATGATTGAATTGCATCAAAGCTTCCACTATTTTTTCATGTTTCATTTATTCCAATAGACATTCAGTTTTTTTCTACAATTCTATGTACTTTTTTAAGCAGTCACACCAACCAATTTCACATGATTTAAACTTTGACCAACAACTTCAATTAGATTATCAATCAAATCAGACCATTGAGAAAGTTTAGAACCCAATACTTTCCACTCATGATATCCGAATGATCCAGAAGAAGATTAATTAATATAAACTAACTGATTAGGTTGATAAACTGTTGCTGAGATTGATTTTGCTTTAACATCTAAACAAAAAAAAATACACAAAATCATCAGGAAAATTGGTTGAGGTTGGTTTTTTTTGATTGGGGGAGAGAGACTTATCATTGATGATCCATTCTTATACTTTCATTCCTTCTTCTTCATCTCCTTCACTTTTTAATCATAAAGAACTTTCAATTTCTGATATGAAACATTTCCTTCCACTCTTTTAGAACAAAAATCAATTAAAATTAACAATTTAGGTTTAAATTTAATGGATTGTTTGATAGGAGTAGAAAGTTGAGTGGTATTTGAATTTAATAAATCCTCAATATCTTGATGGTATTGGATTGATCAGATTTCAAAAGTTGAAAAAAAATTGATAACAAGATTTTCGGATTGGGTTGGATTGGATGTAACATGAGATGGGTTTGATATCGTCTAATAAATCCCAAAAATAACAGTCGTTTAAGTTTAAAGTTAATCAAATTGATTGATCAACTATTTTATCTAATTTGCTTCGTAAAGGTGGATCTAATGAATCATTACATTTGATTGAAGAGAGATAAACAATCGATAAATTGTCAGCATCTATATTTTTTGAACTTGGTTCTAATAAGTTGATAATCTTCTGAATTAATTGAATTCCTTCATTAGATTTAATTAAATTCATAAAATTAAATAATTGGGTACTTTTAATAAAGTAGGAAAATGTAAATTGATATCTTCTGGATTTGTTAAACTCATTTCAGTTAATTTGCTTAAAACTGCTAATTGTAATGGGATTCAATCTTCTATTGGTGCAGGTGATGCATTAACTAAACTAAAAAGGCAAATTCAAAATTTTCAAAAATCAGTCAGATATTTTGAATTGGTTTGGATTGAAGATAGACAAAATGAGTTACACATTGTATTTTCCATAAGAAGTAGTCTTTTCTTCAGCTTTTGAACTGGCTTCCAAGAGTTCTTTAACCATTGAAGATGATTTAAAATGATCAATTGAAAACAATGAAATAAAAGAGTAATCAATAAATTAATCATAGCTTCAAGTTCTCTAGAATCAGTTAAGTGATTGATCAATCATCAAAAAGAAACACATTAAATTGGTTTCTGTTCTTCTACTTTTTCTTTTGTAGAATTTGAATTAAGAACTTACCTCGATCATCAGTTTTATTAAAACAACCGATTTGTAATTTACTCCAAACCTCTCCACAATTTTAATTTTCTGATTTTTAATCTCTTTAGTATCATCATCTTCCTTTACATCTTCATTTTGATCTTCATCGTCATCATTGTTTTCATTTTGGTTAGTTGATTGATATCTTTAAATTAAATCTAAAGCATTTTGTTTAATTAGAATAGAAGTTGAAAGCTTGATGATGATGATGACTCTAGCCTGTTATGTGAAATAAAAGTAAATAAGATGAAGATCAATAACCTGAGATGACTAAAGCTTTTGGGAGGCTGGGATTGATTTGAATACAATCGGAATTGAACCAAAATCAAAGGAAAACTCACCTTGATGGCACAGGAGCAATGAGTTAGAAGTCATAATAACAGTCTGAGTAGGAGTATTCGATCTTGATGAAGAATTCGTGGTTTGTTGATCAGATCGATTGTCAGGAGTAGATTGATCAGTTTGTTCAATTTTGGAAGAGTTGAAATCCGACTGTTTGCTAGGATCTAATAAAGATTCAGGAGTGCTGGATTTATAATCGCTCTCTTGAGTTGGGTTACTCATAACAAAAAGTTGACTTCTTTTGAATGTTTTGATTTAGTTGGATTGTCTAAGATAGTTTGTAATCATAGACATCGATTGGATTCTTTAAGGCTTTGATTGTTAGTCATCATTTCAAGTTCTAAAGTTCAAAATTATAGAACACAATAGAGGGAGTCAGTACAATTGATTGAGAATATTTCAAGATTTGCTATTGATCAGTTTTACTTACTTGAGAAGATTGTTCTAGAAATAGGTTTAGATGAGAAGTTGATTCCAGATTTGAGAACTGAGTGAGACCGATTGAATTTCAACTTCAGAAAGCATGTAACAGATATGAGTCAATGATCAGGTTTAGGAGCATGACCAAAATCATAAATTCAATCAAGATTAGTCAAATATTAGTTGATTGATGAATTAAAAAGGACTTACACTGTATGGATGATTTCACGATCAGTTGTTTCTAAATACCTGCTCCCATTAGCTGAATCACCCAAGCTGCTACACTATTTGATGGTTCTCTAGAATGATGGGCTCGATAATTTGTTTGTTGTGAACTTCTACCGCTATGTGTAGTTTGACTTTTTGATCCCAAATGATTATTGTCTAGAATTAGTAGTCAAAACTGATCTTGATGGCATATGTTGTGATTGTCCATCATTACTAAACGGTCAATTTGATGAATGTGGTGCACAAAATCAAGTCGTCCTAATGGAATACTATTGCCTTCATATGCTGCCGAGCGCTTCTAATTATTTCTTTGACTCGATCTGGCGGTAATGCTTTACCACTTGTTAGATTTTGGACTTCTACAAATGAGACACTGGGATCAAACCAGTTAAAATTGATCAAAACAGAAAAAGTGTGTCAGTGATCCTTGATTCTTTGGTCTTTGGTCAATCAAGATGAACTCACAACACTAAGACGACCAATAGGTTTAGCTGCAAACTATTCATGATTGAATTATGCAATCTAGAAAGTTCAAAGAGGGAGGAGTCAGTACTTGGTCTCAAATAAGATATGTCAGTAAGAGAAGAGAGCTTACAACAATGATAGGTACCCGTCTTTGCATCGAGTTTATCTGGTCTTTCAGCAAAAAAATCATGTTGACCCTATAGGAATCGAATAAATCATTAGTATGATCTGGATTATTAAGAAAAGAAGAAAAGAATTAAAAACTTACAAAGGCAACGGAGATGAAACTTGCTGGTTTAGTATTGATTGCTTCACAAATCTGAACCAAGATGTTTGGTTCTCAACATAAGGCTATCAGACCTTTGATCCAAATTGATTGGTGTATTCCACGATCGTTTGTGTCATCGTTCGTATTGAGGTTTCTGTAGACACGTAGGCATCAGCAGAAATGGCATCTGTCTGACTGTTACAAATACCTGTAAAGAGATTAGGTGTACACTTTATGTTAGTTGATGATTTGATTGGATTAGATTGGGATACCTTTATAAAAGGTTTGAAATGTGATTTATGAAGGTTTTCTGAAACTCCTCGACTATGATCAGTTCTTAATTGCAAAAATGAGAGTGAAGATCCAATTAATTAAATTAAATTAAATTATGTGCTTTAGGGTCGTTGGCTAGGTGTGGATTGGATTGCCAGATATCTGTTGATGACGTCCAATGCATGCTTTGATATCCTGATACCTTTCATCTGTGAAAGCAGTAATGATAATGACGCATCGACCTAATATTGACTATCTTTTCAAATGACTTCTGATCAGGTTGCTCATTTGAGCAATCCAATGATGTGATCGATGTGAAAGTTGAATTGTTGGCTAGGCAGGTTGAAAATTGGATGGTTGCTGAAAGGAATAAAGGTAAGCTGTGTGTAGCTGAATATGTTGCATGGTGGTTCCGGAATATCCTGACATGATGGCAGCTGATTGTGCTAATTTGTCGTAATGTCGAGTAAATCAGAGGCAGCCAAACAAGTGATTGACGTCATGCTGCTCAATTGGTATCGGATAGTGCCAACTTGCAGAGAACCAAGCAGATGGAAAATGATTATCGCGAGGTCAAAACTTCTAACTTAACCCAAGTCCGATCGTGCAAAAGCTCACGGTAACCCGAAGCCGAGGCACGAGGGACTTGCACATTAAATAACATCCCTGGTGTGACCAATAGGCCCCAAAAGCCAAACTTAACAAAGTCCCTCGCCAAAGGCCCGAGCCCCAGCGAGGGACTTACCCCATAAACTGGAATCCTGGCGTGAGAAGTGAGCTGTATTTGCTCCAAATTCTCTACATCTGTTTGTTTTTTTTCTCTCTCAACAAACATGTCTTGCAACAAAGAAAGAAGAAAAAGGCAAGGGACCATTACATATGTACCAATTGCAAACTCCTTTCTATCTTTTTGGGAAGTTATCTTTTTGAGTAGTTGAAGATCAATTATTTTGACCGCTTTCTGAGAAATACAGGCTTTGAGCCGGCTCGCCGCTGCTGAAAATTGAAAACAGACCCATTTTTGATTCCCCAGTAGCCCAAGTTCCAGACCAGATTTGGGGAAGCTTGCAATTGGCTCATATGTAATGAATATTTGCCATCATCCTTTTATTTACCTCCGAGACCTGTTTATTTAGGAACAAATCAAAGAATTCAAAGTAGCGTTTTTTGAGCCAATACAGGCTACTTCTCACGCCAGGATTCCAGTTTATGGGGTAAGTCCCTCGCTGGGGCTCGGGCCTTTGGCGAGGGACTTTGTTAAGTTTGCAAAAGCCAAATTTGGGTCACATTGGGCTATGATCCATCCCATCCCATTCATTATCACGATGGTCTCATTTCTGAAACTGGCTCGTGTTAGCTCTTGATCTTGTACATAACTTCCATTAGAAAAAAAAAGAATCGAATTGTGCCATCTCGCAAGAATCCAGATGGGAAACGAGTAACAATTTTGTTCAGAGACATTACAGAGAGTTGATTGAAAGCTCAGATTCAACCGAGGGCATGTCAGAAACTTGCCTCGGTAGCGACCCATGCAGCGATGAAAAGAAACGAGTTCTGAGAAAAGAAACGAATCTCGAGAAAGGAAATCATCTTCAGAAAGAATTTACCGATTTCAACCGTTGATGAAATCCGATCGACTCCTGTTTATATTCTCATATGGATCCATCAAAGTCATCGCCAGCTCGACCTTCGGATGTGTCTGAAAAGCTTTCGTCCGTGACGGGCGATCTACCACCTGTTATCCTTAATAAGGCAATCTCAAGCAAATCAAATCAAGAACTCGCTTCTTATATTGGATTGAAATTCCTGAAGAAGTATAATCAGGACGCTTGAGAATTGCAAAACAAGGCGGTTCTGGC
>NW_006768906.1:27171-44424 GCF_000204055.1 Melampsora larici-populina 98AG31
AGGAGAAGATTGATGAGAGGAGAAGAAAGCATGAGCAGCGGGAATCGAAGAGGCATAAGCGCGCACAAGATGATATTGAAAAAGAAAAAGTCAAATTTCGGAATCAGAGGATGATGCAATGGCTACGAGAAGGTGTTCAAGAAAATGATCTTGATGCAAAAGAGCTGGAGTATCAAAGGTGAGACTTGCCTGTTTATTCTCCTGCCTCCCAATCACGCAGCTCAGGATCAATTTGAAACTCGTATGGATCTGACTCTTCTTCCACATTTGATGTGACTTCGGAATTGTAGATCCCTCGAAAGGGCCAATGAAATCGGTCATTTGTCCCGCTCAGAGAATCTTGAGACAGTTTGACTGTTCCGAGGAGATAGATATCAGGAATCAGACCACTTCTTATTGTTGATCCGGCTTGACAGCTAATTAAGTTGTTATCTCGAGCAAAGCCAACAAAGTTCTGAACTGTATTGAGTGTGAGCAATGTCTTTGATGACTGGTATGTGTCATTTAACCCTGAGCGCCCCTTGAGTGTATGAAGGAGCTTCCGGAGCTGAAAAGCAGATGAGTCAGGATCATCAAATCAGACCATATAGCTCACAAATTACTCACATGGGGTACACATATTGAAAATGTATCCCTCAAGCGAGAAATTTCTGTCCCACTCCCCTATGTGAATTCAAAACCACTATATAGATCAACATCCACTTTAATAGTATATCAAAGAGAATAACTCACCGATCTATTGTAGAAATACTTTATCCAATAGTTTTGAACTTCAAGGAAAACATCCTTGGCCACAAAGTGATTTTGTCGTCCGCTTGGAGCAATTAACATTGAATGTAAAATGACATGAGCCATTGGCTGTGGGAGTGTTTTGGTTAAGAGAACAACCACTCGTGGAAGATAGGTTGAGTAATGAGTGAGACCATTCATTCCTTGAATCATCACACTCCATCTCTTCCACATAAGCATGAGACGGCCGATATCTCCCGCAGACATTGCTCGCTTTGCTTCGACAACAGTCGCAAAGTCTCGTAACCTCAGCAAAAGCTGGCATTTACGCTGGTCTTGATCCTTTTGGGCTGCAGAAAGCGCTGATGTTGAAAAGATGATTTCAAATGTTTTATCAATAACTTTGTCAAATTCAACAGCATTTGTATCAAACCTTTCTTCAAGATCTAGTTCAGTCTTGCCAAGGATTTCACTGTGTATTTTCAAAGGTGTCAGTTTCAAATCGTTTTGTTCTACCAAAAAAAAAAAATCTTTACAGAAGTGCATAGGTTATTGTGGCTTCATGAATTTTCTCGATCCATCGAAGCATTGATGTGAAATCTTTCTTTGCTGTTGGAGGTGCTTTTTTTCCTGAAAGGGCAACAACAGTCTGCCATGCGCCAAAATCATTCATGTCGGATGGGTCTCCCCAATGATGGAGAAGAATGGCTTGAGCAATATTCCAAATTGTATGTCCAGCACCTGGAAGAAGTAAGATATTCTCTAAATTCTCATCTGCGATCTTTGTTGCTTCACGCTGATTTCGTAGTCCATCAAAGTTGAGGCAAGTACCAAGATCACCCTCCAAAATGTGAGTTCGGTTTGAAAATTCTTCTTTGGTCAAACCGGATTGGCCAATCACTTCCTGCCACAGCTGACCAACTCCATCAGATCCATTATCAGTTGAATCCATCATTCTGAGCATCAGGATATTTGGAACTTGACATTTAATTTGATCAAGTGGCTCCACGTTCAAGAAATTCGATTTTGAAACATTCTTTTTATTTTTGACATAGCGGAGAAAGACAGAGGCAATCTGATTCTTGAGAGTTAGAATCCACCGACTTTGTTCATCTTCAGTCGGCATCACGAGGCCCAAGTCTATTTTTTTTCGTGCAGTCATCTGTAAGATATGTCGAATGTTGTCTTTGCTGAATGCTCCGGTGTCTAGATCCTTGAGTAGTTTGGGGTTTGATTGATGGATGTAACCCCAAGAACCATGATACATCTGAGTCTGCTGTTCAATTCTTTCGTGGTGGATACGCTCCTGAATGTCAATGTTATCTAGAACAATCACAGGCGATAAGACCAATTTCTTTGACATCACTACTCGAATCTTTTTTACTGCCTGTTTTCCTAAACTTGCTAGACCGTTCATCGCAGTTGACCGGGAACAGGTTAATCCGATATAGTTCAGGTAACTATTGATTCTCTCGGTGACACCACATGCTAAGAAGGTAAGCGAGTTCTCGACTTGGAGACTATTACATCGGCGATTGCAAGCAAAGGCAAGCATTCCCATCAATGTGGCGTTGATCTGTGTTTGAATCAAACAACAAAAGTATCAGTTTCAACTAAGCTTGTAAAGGTATCTTTCAAAAAAGAGATCGACTGCAACTTACTGCCTGTAGACGATTTCTCAAATTAACTCTCTTGTCCTTTGATCTTACATACATCCTCCCTTCAACGTGCTCAGTCGGATCTTTGTCAGGATCGTCCAATTCATTCTCGAATTCTCCTTCGAAATCAGAAGAGGAATCTTCAGGGTCTGCTTCATCTGTATCGAAGTCTTTAGAAAGCTGATCATGATGACTATATTCTAATTTTGCTTCTATCAACCTCCACATGAAATTCATGCTGTCCTTTAGCATCGCATTGCGTCTGTTCTCTTCGCTTCCGTTAAAGAAAGTGTCTTCGAGTTTTGTTGCATTCACATATGCACTTTTTTTTGTAGCAGTGTTCCGACGAGGAGTTTTTTGTGTATTAACAATCTCGATAGCCTGAGGGATTGTTTATGAGGAATACATTCTGTCAGTTCTTGGAAATCTGAAGTTCAGCAAATAAATGTGAGCCATACCTGTTGTAGAACCCACTCTTGCCAGTCATGTCTAGCTTCCGCGGTATTTTCGTCATCTACTAATTGTTTGATCGAGTCAAGTAGTCCTCGTGTCGATTTCCACCCAGTTGGTGAGATCCATTGTTTTCTTCGTATGATGATCGACTCTTCCTTTGAAGCCATGAAGTTCTGAAAGAACTGCTTGGCTGATAGGCCATGGTCTTCTCTCAATCTTACGCAGAGACCTTCGAGTACAGACGTTTTTTTTGACTCTGTTCGTCCAGTTGTGCGATTAGGCTCTTCTTCGATCACCATTCTCAAGACCACGCAACATCAATTCTCTCAACGACAAAAGTAATAGATTTCGAAATGTTGATTGATAACAAAAAGTATGTTAGGAAGATGAGGACTGATCTACTCGTCTCAAAACAAACAACAAGAGGCAAGTGATCATGTTTGATCGATTTCATTGATTGCATTACTGATATCTCGTCTCTGAAGACCCTTTATATCTTTTTCGCTCTCTGATCTGATGTACACCCGATGATCACATAAGCCACCGATAGCTACCGCTAGCTACCAACGTCGATTTGCGAAGATCAAAAGCAAATTGTTCATCCCTTAGTATAAAATCTCTTCAGGCTTTCTGAGGTTGTACATAACGATCTTAGGGTTTGAAATTTCAAATCTAGAAATATGCAGCTTCAATGAATCAACACGATCATGAGCTCTGTCGAGATTCTGAAGAGGCCATTTCCTTCAGAACTCGATAGAGCTCATCTGATTGATTTTTTGAAGAAATCACATTTGTGGCTCGTGGTGTAAATGCAAAGTGAAAAAACGCCCACCAAAAGGTGGCTATTAGTCACGCCACGATTGACGTTTAATACGCAAGCCCCCTGTGCCAGGGGCGGACGAGTCCGAGAAAAAATCACCTGGCACAGTGGGCTTGTTGTTAAGCTAGTCAAAACTTCGGCAGGCAAAAACTGCCAGTTGCCCAGCTGAAAAGTGGAGGTTTTTTCGAGTTTTGTTTGAATTCATAGTTCTCCTTTAATATGAATGATGTAATTACAAT
Organism: Melampsora larici-populina 98AG31; assembly: GCF_000204055.1. Lineage (NCBI taxonomy): Eukaryota > Fungi > Basidiomycota > Pucciniomycetes > Pucciniales > Melampsoraceae > Melampsora > Melampsora laricis-populina. The sequence goes on from NW_006768906.1 coordinate 31,071, forward strand.
TAAAAATAGTCTAGAATGAAAAGAGGAAAGAGGAAAGACTGGTCTGTTTGGATAAATCCAGACAGACTACAGTTAAGTGACTCCTGAAAAGGAGGTTTATAATTATAATAAATAAATTTTATAATAAATGAAGGATGGATCCCAAAACGTCCTTCCTTTAATCCTTCTAATTAACAGATTAAAGAGTGAGATAAAGGCCACTACACTGGTTGTTCTTAAAGTCACCAACTTATGGTTGTTCTTAAGGTCACCAGCCTGAAAGTAATTATATGTAGGTCACTAGCCTTGGGTTGTTGGAAGGTCACCAACCTAAAAGAGTTCCTACTTGGGGGAAGTAGAGGATCCAGAAAGGGTGAAGGTATTACTTACTTTTAATCAAGGAACTGATTTAAGTAATGAAGATATTGCTAGTCTTATATTTATAAGACTCTTGATGTTACTTCAGTAGAACTTTAATGGTTCTTAAAAGTGGTGTGTAATAAATGCTTGGGGGAGAATTTCTGAAGGCTGAGAGAGGAGGAGTTTATATACTCTCTTCTCCAAACCTAACTGTAGTGATACTTGTTTGTATCACTACAGTGGTTTAGGGTTTAATTATTATTGTTAACTATGATTATTATTACTACCTAATTACATATACATGTTATGTAATTTATGTAGTATAAGCATTTTAACTCTTGACACTGAGTTATGAGGTGTAATTAGTGTTTTATTACATATTACATATGATTTAAAATGTATATTTACAGTCAACTCTTGATGTAAGCAAGCTCAACGTAGACATATCTCGCTATATGCATAGGTTTTTGTGGTATTTTTTTTGGTATACATGGGCCCGATAGGCATATTATGCTTTTAAAATTATGCATTGCGCAATATAGGCAAGGGATATATGTTGACCATCAATATGCTTACATCAAGAGTTGACTGTATATGTAATTAGGATTTATTAGGGCTGTGACCCGGACCCGACCCCGCCTGGCCGACTCTGCCCGGCAACTTCTGCAGAGCTCACAGTACCGGCCCCGGGGCATTTAAACCTAACTTCATGAGAGTCACAAATGGCCCTGTGGCGCCCCGGGCACTCAACCCGGCCCAAGAGCCGACACTTTTGAGGCCAAAAATCTCCCACAATGATCACATAATCACAATCTTGTTGATCATCGTTTATACATGCCCTCCGCCCCAATCACCAGATCCACCACCAGCTTGCTTTGTTGCACAATGGCCATTCCCACATCTAGTATTGCTCCTTCTGACTCTATCTCTTCTGTCTCCACTGCTACGGCTGCTTCAGACACTACTACTGTAACTCGTACTTCTTGGGTGTGGACCTACTTTGTCCAGGAGGAGGTCAACGGTGTGATGAAGAACATCTGTCATGCCCAAGAGGGTTTGATCGACGCCGTTGATCCCATGGAACAGGATCTCGAGGCTGTCAACATTTGCAACAAACCAATGGCTATTGACAAGCACGCCAGTACCAAATCTATGATTCAACACCTTTGGCGTGCTCATCGTATAGGCCATCCAATTCAAACCAATCAACCGACTGTTGCAGCCTTCTATATTGATGGTGAACCTGTCAGAGTAAGTTTTATTTTCACTTTCATTAATCTCCATCCATGTTTCTCTTTTTCTTATTTGGATTGGCACCCGGACGAGGCACGAGGTAGATTGCCCGGGTCCATGGACTATCGGGGATATCTATCGCGCCTCTGAGGACGAGACTTGTCTCAGAGCCCAGTTGGATAGCCAATCCTCAGGCCCAACGCTCGTGAGGCTCGTTCTCAGCTTTGGGAATCGAGACAGTCATCACCTGACTGTTCCTGAGACAGAAGTCATGTCTATAACATATCAGCCTCTAGGACTGATCCGTTTCCCCCTTGTCTTCCTGTATACTCTTTTCCCTAGCGTGTTCTCTCCATCCCATTCCTTCACTCTCTGGTCTTCATTCTCGACGCTTTCTTTTCTAACCAGGTTTCTTTAAAACTGGTTTTCGTGTTGTTGTTAAAATAAATCGTTAAAGTTATTTAAATAGTTATTCATCGTTATAATAAAAATTAAAGAAGAAGATGTCGAAAAGGAAGAATCCAGCAAGTAAAGAAGGTCAAGATGTAGTGAACTTACTCACACATGAAGGGAATCAGGCAAATGCCAATATCATGATCCCACCAGCAAATGTCAAAGGAACAAATGAAGTCGACCAGGCTAATGCCAAAAACGACTCTTCAATTTCTAAATCGAACAATCAAGCAGATGCTATAAATGTTTCGAAGGACACTGAGAAATCAACAAATGAAATTTCTCGTAAGCTAAAAATTAAAAATTATCATAATTAAGAAATTAATTAAAATGTTTATTGATATGTTTCGTTTTTCTATTTATGACATCAATAATAGCTGTTCATCAAAACAAGGAAGTATCAATAGATCTCATCAATGATTCTAATAAGGAGATAAACGATGCTGGTAGCAATAGAATCGAGAAAGGAAAAGGGATGATTCAAATAGATGATTCTTACAAAGAGCTTCTAGGAAGTAAACCAAACGCTAATGCAACAGGTAACGAAGTTTGACTGATTAGAATAATTAAGTCAAGAAACTAACTAAAACTTTCCTTGGATCCTCCGTAATTAATTCAATTAGAGAATTTAACTCCGTCAATAATCGTAACTCAACAAATGAAAGATTTAGACATGACTATGGATAGAGCTACAGCAGCAGTACTAGCAGGAAATAAAGAAGAAGCAGCCTTTTTGTTTAGAATTCATGAACAAATGAAAGCAGCAGAAGAACGATTACGATCATCAACTACTACTTTAAATCCTACTTCTGTATCTTTATCAGTAAATCAAGAGAAGAATTCTAAAGGAGTTAATTTAAAATCAAATCCAATCATCATATTAGACGAAAACAATCTCAAACAACCAAATTCAAATAAGGTCGAAGAAGGAAGTGAAATAGTAGAGAATGGTTTCACCTTTAGAGAAGGAGCATCAACAAACACCGATAGTAATGTTGGATTAACACCATTTTTCAAAAAGAATATAAAAGAGTTAAAACTTCCAGTTCCACTAACGATCTTTAACGAAGAATGGCAAGAAGAAGCTTGGCAATATCACACTGAAAAGAAAGTGAAGAGCGACGAATCAACCAAAGCTCAAAACATCTATTCAGGCCTTCCGTATCCTCATGAATTCTCACAATCATACATGACTTGGACAATAAACTATCGAAATTTCATAAAAGCAATCAGACACAAATTTAAATTCGTAAAATTAGCTGAATGGATAGAAAAACATAAAGAGAATGTAGAAAGCATAAGAGAAACTGAGTGACGGATGGTAGCTTTTAGGTATGATATAAGAATGAGAACCCTCCTGTTTACTGAGAAAGTCACTTACGAAGATGGAACTACAGGACCAATTGATATTTCAAAATGCAGATTAGATTTAAAAGAAATTTGTTTTGCAAAGGCTAGAAAATGTGATGAACTTAGCTTCAAAGATAACCCGTATGCTGAAGGTGGTGAAAGATTCGATTGGGATCACAACACCGGTAACCCAAAAACTAGACAAAATCTTTCAAGAAATACTTCGTTTAACTCAAACCAGAGCACTTCGACTCAAAGAAATTACAATAATAACAATAATTTAAATTCAAATCAAATTAATTCTCAATTTAATAACTCATCTTCAAACTATCAAAAACCGCAGAATGATGGTAAGAAGAGAAAAGGTTATTTAGGTGGAAATTTCGATCCTAATTATGTTAGGAAAGGAAAACAACCAGAAACTTCGAACAATACGAACAAATCGTAAGTATACGTGTTCTATTTTCAAATTTAGTTTGACCGGGAGTTTCTCCTTTAGAATTGTTCATTCCATCCCTCTTATTGTTTCTTGAAGTCCTTCATGACTCCCTCTAAACTATGCATGATTAAAGTTAATTGTTAACAGATATTTTGTATTGCTTTTAATTTGTACAATCATTGTAATAGTAGTGAGGCGATTGAAATAGATCCTATTAAGGAAGTAACAACTAAAAAATCGACGTCTTGTGTAGCAACGCCACCGCGCTTCGCTCAAAATAGCGGGAGCAGAGCGGCAGCGGAGCGGCCGCCCCGCCTGCACTATACTTTCAGCCTTATAGCGGGCGGGGCGCCCCACTATAGCTATGTTCAAAACCTAGCCTAGATAGCGGTTTGCCTTGCCGCACTGTATAGCGAAATATCGCTGTGCTAAATTGTGACATAGCGCCTCATAGTGCGGCTATGCACCATAGCGTCCTAGCGCCTCAGAGCGCCATCAATGTAGGACTCAGACGTTTCCGATATCGGAAACTGACTGGTACACTCCTCAGCCCACCCCATCCAACATCAACCATTCATTTATCTACCTCGGACAACCACCCGGCTCATATACAATAACGACCTGGCACTTCCACCTCCACGGATGAACATCTGAAGAATGCATCTGCACAATTGCAGGATGCTTGTGCTTCCGGACCACTCGATCTTAGAACCATTCGATCCATGGTTAAAAGGTTGTCAAGGTAAGTTCTTCATTTTGCTTGATCTTTATATCGTTCCTCATTTGATATCTTCTGTTTACTCATTCCTAATCCATCCTCACCTTTTGTTCTAGATTCTCATTCCCTCTATTCAAATCTTCATTCAAATCACTACCCATATTTCAATCTTCGATCGAATCATTATCATCCCAATCTTCATTTGAACATGTCTCCATCCGTACCTGATGCTCGAAACTACACTCAAACGACGCTGCAGCTTGTATCCAGCACACTTCCTTTACCTACTAGTACCCAATTGTCAGCTCGAACTCTTCGCACACGTAGCCCTGTCCGCCCTCGACCTGGATTTGTTACACAGTCTCCTGACTCGCGACGAGCTCTTCAATTACCATCTGATGCTGAAGAACCTGACAGTGAAGACCATCAATCAGACCTTGTTGTCTCAGCTTCCTCATCCGTTCAAGTTGAACCACACCTGCAGAAAAGGGTTCTCAAAGGAAACAATCGCAATATTGGGAAAGGTAAACGAAAAAGTACGGCATCTCGTAATTGTTCGAATTCATCAAACATGTCTCAAACTCGTTCAGCTCCTGTGAAGAAAAAAAAGAAATCTACAAAATCTACAGTACAAGAGGTATGTTATCGTGTCATCTTTCTCACTTTATCTTTTCACTTTTTACATAATCTCATCGTGTCATCTTTCTCACTCCATCTAATCTCTCTGATGCATTTCTCTCCTTCATCCTCTTTCAAAGGACTATGAGGTCCCCACAGGAGTCGACGTCAATCAAGACTCGGACATTGAAATTGTTGAGACTTCAGTTGTCAGGCGGGACTCTGGCCGAGTTGAATTGATATTGCTTTACTACAAGGATCCCTTTCATGTAAAGGGCGAGGTGAGTTTTCTTTACAATCCTTACTCTTTGTCAATATCACAAAAAACGTATACTAACTTCATGACCTGCTTAGACCGGCGATGATCCTCGCAGGTACCAGTGTTGTTTCTGTCTGGGGTACTTTGTCCGAGGCAGGCGTAGCTACTTTAATTTGTATTCGCATCGAGACGGCGCCAAGGATCGCCCAGCCTGTCCCAATCGACACCGCGCCATTGCTCTAGGCATGGACCTACCTCGATCCTGGAAACAACAGCAAGATGAAATAGTTCGAGTAGCATCCTCCAATCCGAAGGCAACTCTCGATTCTTTTTTATCTCAAGCCACTTTCAGTGTGGAACTTTTTAACACAGTTTTAGTCTTATGGCTCCTTCGACACACTCTTCCATTTTCACGATTCAATGATCCTGCGCTGCGAGCTGCGTTCAAACTTTCCAATCGATCGGCCAACGTACGTGGTCCCACCTGGGCAACCGAAACTGCCAAGGCTATCTACAAGGAGTTGTCAGCCACAGTTATTCAAAACCTGCAGGTATGTAATCTTGTCTCCCATCATTCCATTATTCCTCTTGACACGTTGATGCTCACTGATTTTTTGGGTTACAGTCTAACGATGGTAGGTTTTGTCTTATTTACGACATTTGGACCACGAAGGGTCGTCGTAAGGCTTTTATAGGAGTCTCAGCGACATACATCGACAATGACTGGCATTTCCAAACCCAGCATCTGACTCTTAAGCTGGTCACTTGGCATCATGCAGGCCGTCTTCTTGCACAGCCAGTAGGTAGATTCTTAATTTCAAATGGATTACACAAAAAGATGAGTCGGTTTCCTTCGTTTCTTCACCTTTTTTTTTATCTCCATATCATTTAAAGGTTGTTTTTGCTAACCAATCCATGTTGTCATGTCCACATGTTGGCTCAGACAACAGATTCTGCTAGTTCAAATGCAACTATGGCCAGTGAACTGTCCGACATGTTTTCGAAAGCTGACGATCCAGCCTTTTGGGATCCTGAGGTAAATCAAGTCAAGTGCTATGCACATAAAATTGGCCTCGTGGTTAAAGCTGGTCTCAAGGCTTTAGGCATGAGTGCTGGTCACACCAAGCCTACAACTACACCCGGAATTACTCTAACTGCACCTACCCTCACCTTGAACGAGGGTGATGAAGACATTCATTTCGATTCTTCAGAAGATTCTCAAGACGATCTCGATTCTGACAATCAATCTTTGGGTGACGACACTTCCGACCATGGCTCTGATGCTGATCGATTCAACCGTGTCTCTAAGGTGGCGTGTGCAGTTCGCAAAGTAAGTTTCCGTCCGTTTCTTTTTGTTACTACTGTCCCAGCATAATGACATATGCTCTTACAGGCCATAAAGTTTAATGGTCTATGTACCAGAAGTTCGGCAAGACGTCAAGAATTTATTGCAAAGGCTGAACAATTGGACTACAAAGGCAGATCACCTATCTCTGGCTGGGGAGTTTGATGGAACATCGACGCCGATTACCTCCAAAGGTTGAGCGATGCACGAGATGTAAGTACAATCAGCTCTATAATATTTTGTTTTATCTATGATTTATCTTTGATTTCCCTTTCTAAACTTATAGGTGGTCGATGCGATACTTCTCAGTGATCGAAAAACTCGTTATTTTCAGGGGTTACATATAACCAGCGATGAATGGGATGCAATAGAGATGCTAGTCAAAATCCTCCAGGTAAAGTTCATTTTTTTTGTCTTTCTGGATTGTTCCTTTCTCTTTATCTGTTGTTTCATTACTGAAAAAGTCTTCATTCATAGGTATTCCTCTATGCTACCAAACGAATGGAGGGCAACAAACCGACTGGCTGTGTCTTACTTGCCAAATACTCACGGGTCATTTCGGAGGTTGATAAGCTCCAGGAAGCCTGCGAAGACCCGGAACTCAGGCAGATGCTGAATGTGATATCTAACAAACTTGAAGGTTATCAGGCTGAGGCAGTTGCCTCAGACGCAATTGTCTTAGCCACCATCCTTAATCCCCGTTTTCGAATTCGATTCTTTGACCTCAATTATCCCGATGAGGCCCCCCGAGCAAAATCAATTTTTAACCGCACCTTTGAAGAAGCTCTCAGGAATTGGACTGAAGATAGTGTTTCTTCAAACACTGATAGTGAAGACATCCAAACGCCTTCCATTTCACCTGACCCGAATTTTTCCGAGTTCGATGTCTTTACAACTCATGTGGTATCTCAGTCCGCTGCTGATCGACGCCAAGAAGAACGTGCTAATTATATAGAAGGTGGTCATCTTTTGCATTCTGGTCAGAATGAGCTGGATTGGTGGAGGGTCAGTCCAATCTTCATCTTCTAAATTGTTTATCTATTTATCTTACCGTTTGATTTTCTGTATACAGGAGCATCAAAAGGACTTTCCCGTCCTTGCCTCTTTGGCTCGCGATTACCTTGGTATCTCTGGCACATCTACCCCATGCGAGAGGACTTTTTCCTCTGCAGCGGATATTGCGGTACCTGGTCGAGCATCTTTGACCGGCAAAATGGTACAGAAGTTAGTTGGTGTACGTGAATGGTTAAAATCAAACATCACATTGTCAGGTAAATTTGCAGAGGCTGTAGCGTTTGTCCGAGCTTATGCAACTTCTAACACCAAGGGTAGAAAGTAGTTTATGTTTTGAATTCCTCTCTATAGGCTCCCTTTCAAATATTCTTTTTATACTCTCCTTTTCAAAACCTTGTTTCCCAAATATTATATTATTCGCCTAACTAATAAAAATCAAAAAATGTCTTTCTGTTTGTTTCTCCTTTTCTACTTCCAATCATATCTAAATGCTCAATGCTGTGCGCAAAAAAAATAGTGTCTCTTTTTCTTTCTTGTGTGCGTTTACATCCCCACTCTGCTATTGATGATCAAGTAATCAAAGTTGTGTTAAAACATATGTTGACCGCCCGCGCTTTCATGCGCTAACCAAGCCCAAAATTTCCCCGAGCGAAGCGGAGCGATGTAAAACCGTGCTTCGCTATGAAAAGTCATAGCGGCTTCACATGTCTATAGCGTAGCGATTTGGTCTGGGATCATAGCGACATATCGCTCCGCTTGTAAAAATGGAATTTTTAGCGGAGCGGAGCGAAGCGCGGTGGCGTTGTGTGTAGAAGACATCCCAGCAAAAATTTCGAAAGAACGACCTGTGAGATCAAATATGAGAATCTTACCTAAAGGGTGGCCTACAAGAGTCCAATGCGAAATGAACGTTGAAGAGTGGAGGAAAGCTTTAGTTAATTCAAAACTAATGGAAGAGTTCAGCGATGTCCTTTTAGGTTTTCAATCAGGTTTTGATCAAGGTATTCCACACCATGTCATCGAAGACCTCCCATATTACACACCACGAAATCATTCGTCATCAAGCTTAGCAGCAGATAAGATCATCAAGAATATGAATATTGAAATTGAGAAGAGAAGGATGTTTGGTCCTTATACACACGAAGAAGTAGGGAAAGTTTTTCCGATCTTTCGGTCAAACCCCTTAGGAGCAGTTGTCAACGGTGATGGTACGACGAGACCAATCAACGATTTGTCTTATCTGAAACACGACCCAAAGATTAAATCAGTTAACTCTTTCGTGGATATTGATAAGTTCAAGACAACTTGGGACGACTTTAAGAAGGTCGCAGCATTTTTTCGAATTTCAAAAGAATTGTTCCTGTTAGCCTTGTTCGATTGGGAAAAGGCTTATCGCCAAATCCCAACACTGATGGAACAATGGCGTTACCTAATGGTATTAAGTACTACTGGCGAGTTATATCTTGATACACGAATAACCTTTGGAGGCGTAGCTGGTTGCGGATCTTTCGGCAGACCAGCAGACGCTTGGAAGAAAATTATGATAGCAGAGTTCGATTTGGTCACCGTTTTTCGTTGGGTTGATGACAACCTTTTTGTCAAAAGGTTAGGATCTTCAAAAGACATGAAAGATATCGTTAAGAGATCACAACAGTTAGGAGTTTTAACTAACGAAAAGAAATCTTCAAAATTTCAACACGAACAGAAGTTCATTGGATTTGTATGGAACTGATTCAATAAGACAGTCAGGCTAACAGAAGAGAAGCTGGCAATTAGAATCAAACAAATCGAAGAATTTATTACACCTTCAAGTAAATGGAATTACAATCAAGTGGACGTTTTCGTTGGGAGATTAAGTCACGTTTCATGCTTACTACCTCAGCTAAAGTGCTATTTGTGCAGCCTGTACGCTTGGAAAGCCAGGTGGGTTCACCATGAAGCCAAGCAGCAACTTCCTGAAGACGTCCTGGAAGACATATCCTTTTGGTTAACCACCCTTCGTTCCTTCAAAAATCTCCGCCTAATTGCTATCCCAGATCCAACTGAAATCGGGTGGGTTGGTGACGCGTCAGATTGGGGGATAGGAGTTTTAATCGGATCGAGATGGATCCAATTTAAGGCAGTAGAGAACTGGAGGTCGTCAGGTGTGAATAAGAGGACCATCGCATGGTTGGAGACTGTAGCCATCCGTCTGGGTCTTTTGATGGCGTTAGAACTGAATTACGGTAGAGGAAGGAATCTTGTTGTGTGGACAGATAACACGACGAGTCAAGCAGTCATCGATAAACGAAAGTCGAGAGACAAAGAGGTGAACGCCGAATGGAAAATCATTCAACACCTTCTCATAACTCACCAGGTTGATCTGGATGCGAGGAGAGTGGTCTCAGACGACAACACCGCTGACAAGTTGTCGCGGGGAGATAGGCTCAAAGAACACATAGATGGCTCCTTTGGTGAACATCACATCGATGACCGTGTTTTGATAGACGTACCTGATGATCTGACGGGCATCTTGTTCCCGGTCGTGACTTCTTCCACTGTGCCGAGTCAGTTGTAAAGTCCTTTTTAGAGCAGTGATTTGTAAAATCTTGTGATTACTTTGTGCCTGAGTTTTAATTACCTTGTAAAAGTTTGTGATTAAACATCAATATAAGTCAACTCAATTCGAAATCGTTTACCTCGTTCTCCTCTTCCTCAGAGATGCCCTCGTCTTTACCTTTACACCAGCTTGAAGCTTTCCTGTCGGGCGCCCCGACAGATGTATCACCCTTAGAATTGCATCTCCTGCAAGGCTGGGAAGATAGCACCTTAAAGAGCTATAACGGCGCGGTCAAGAAGTTCCTCGCTTTCTGGTCGGAAACCGAGGGAACTCCTTTCAAGCTGCCAGCTTCGCCGATGGACATCTACAACTTCTGCTGGTGGGCCGGTCGCAACGAAGGGGACCCAACTACACACGATATCTCTTCGAAAACGTTGAAAAATTACCTTTCGGGTTTGAAGGCATGGCATCTCTTCCGTGACTTACCTTACCCACACGTTTTGGACGACAGAGTGAGGGTACTACTTCGTGCTTCTGCTCGCGCAGACGCCGTAGCACCGAAACGTCCTCCTAAACCTCCAGTCCTACTCGAACATATGGTGGCTCTGTATAGTCAGCTCATCGAAGGCCCTCCAAGCGATGTGGCGATACTTGACTGTGCCTTGTGTGCCTTCTGGGGTCTAGCAAGGCTCGGTGAACTCACTTACGACACTCGTCACGGGAATCCAGCTTGGATCAATTCTCTCCTTTGCGAAGACGTGCCAGCGTTCAATCATTTGTCCGGCTCTGTCACGTTGGCCGTGAGAGGGGCAAAGACTGCAAAAGCCGGAGTATCCCAGCCGATTCTATTGAACGCACAACCAAACATTCTGTGCCCAGTAAAAGCGATTCGACGAAGGCTCGACTCGTCAACAGAACCTGCTGAAGCGCTGTTCGGCTACTGGGACGGGAATGCTCGTGTCAACCTCACCAGAAGTGTCGTAGTCCGACGATGTAAGCTAATCTGGGACATAGAGGGCTGGCACACTCTCTCAGGCCACTCCTTCCGGGTCGGCGGCGCGTCTTTGCGTAACGCCTTTGGTGTACCACATCCCAAGATTCAAACATTAGGACGCTGGACCTCTTCCTGCTATCTAATTTACTTACGAACCTATAGCGAAGAGGAATTGAGACGAACGGCATCCTTCATTCAACTATTGAATAAGGACAACCGGGGTGAATGTACAAAGAGGAATTGAGTGAGTAACTCATTGGCTCTTTCGCATAAGGTTGGGGTTTCGCGCAAGGCTCAGGCTTTTGCAAAGCTCCACTGAGTGATGGGCTAAGCGCTAACCCTCCCTTTTTTATGCTTAAGTCCCCGTCTTCTCGACGTACTCTGATGTCGGATCCCTTTCTACGACCCCCCTTTTGAGGCTTACGCTCGGATTCGGTCTTTTAACCTCCTGTGGTGCTATTTCGGTCTTTTACTTCATCCCCAGAAGAAAATCCGTAACCTTAGTTACCCCTCAAAGCCACCTCCGACGTAAATCGTACCAAGGGAACCTCACCCCACACACGTGACACTCTCACGCGTACATCTGAGTTGTAATAGTCGTGGCCTTTATTAGTCTAGCCTATTATCTACTTGTGATATTAGATTTAATGCAATTAAATTCTTAATTGTTAGACCACTTTCTAACAAGTTTTGCTCCGCAAAACACTTTCCAAAGTAAGCGCCACTTAAGACCCTCAAGGGAATGGATGGATTGGCACCCGGACGAGGCACGAGGTAGATTGCCCGGGTCCATGGACTATCGGGGATATCTATCGCGCCTCTGAGGACGAGACTTGTCTCAGAGCCCAGTTGGATAGCCAATCCTCAGGCCCAACGCTCGTGAGGCTCGTTCTCAGCTTTGGGAATCGAGACAGTCATCACCTGACTGTTCCTGAGACAGAAGTCATGTCTATAACATATCAGCCTCTAGGACTGATCCGTTTCCCCCTTGTCTTCCTGTCTACTCTTTTCCCTAGCGCGTTCTCTCCATCCCATTCCTTCACTCTCTGGTCTTCATTCTCGACGCTTTCTTTTCTAACCAGGTTTCTTTAAAACTGGTTTTCGTGTCCAACCCACCCTCCCCACGAATAGGTCTTGTATTCTCCGAAGACCTTGTTGGCCGTGAAACGGGGCTAAGCGCTAACCCTCCCTTTTTTATGCTTAAGTCCCCGTCTTCTCGACGTACTCTGATGTCGGATCCCTTTCTACGACCCCCCTTTTTAGGCTTACGCTTGGATTTGGTCTTTTAACCTCCTGTGGTGCTATTTCGGTCTTTTACTTCATCTCCAGAAGAAAATCCGTGACCTTAGTTACCCCTCAAAGCCACCTCCGACGTAAATCGTACCAAGGGAACCTCACCCCACACACGTGACACTCTCACGCGTACATCTGAGTTGTAATAGTCGTGGCCTTTATTAGTCTAGCCTATTATCTACTTGTGATATTAGATTTAATGCAATTAAATTCTTAATTGTTAGACCACTTTCTAACAAGTTTTGCTCCGCAAAACACTTTCCAAAGCAAGTGCCACTTAAGACCCTCAAGGGAATGGAGTTTTGTTTTGTCTTTCTTTATCTTTATTGCTTTTAGGTCAGACCTCTCAGTAGAGCCAACCTCAAGGATGCTCTCATCCAGATGGTTGTCAACCAAGAGATCCCAGTTTCCTTTGTCAATGCAAAGGAGTTCCGGGAAATCATCAACATGCTCAATCCCCAGGCTTTCACCTTGTTGTCTAAACGTACTGCCATCTCGGATGGTATCTTGGATCAGTTTCGATTGATGAAAGCTTGGATCATCAACACCCTCTCTTCCATCTCTCACATCTCCATTACTTGTGATGGATGGTCCTCGCCCACCAACCTTGCCATGCTTGGAGTGACTTCTCACTGGATCTCCGACAATTTCGAACTGAAGGGAATCATTCAAGTTAAAGGAAAACCGTGTTTGGCGGCAAAACTCCTAAAACTCCCAAATCCTATTCCAAATTTTGAGGTTTACGCGTCTCAACCAATTA
>NW_006768906.1:58493-60775 GCF_000204055.1 Melampsora larici-populina 98AG31
CCGCAGATATTGAAAGAGGATTGCTAACCGTAGGTATTGGTCTCTGACAACGAACGTTTATGCGTGGTCAGTCTCTTTTCTTCGACGTGGTGGGCTGGGTTTGCGATTAGAGAGACTCGGTTCGGATCCAAGGATGAGAGTCCGACCCGCTTCCGGATAGGGACTGGTGATGGTGACGGTGAGTGAAAGCGCCCGACCCGTGACTGAACATGAGATAGTGGCGTGTTCTCTGATGGAACATTGTTGGTATTCATTTTGGTAGATAAGTTGTGTCTTCTGGCAGAGGTTCGAAGAGGGACAGACGGAAGTGTCTAATAGTGCCGACTACAGCGGATTGAAACAAAATTAAAGATGGTATAAACTCTAAAGCATAGAGCACTCGATGGATCCAGGAAGCTGTCGCAGAAAGCTAAGAGGCTGAGCGTGTTGTTCGGTAAAGAAGAAACGCAAGTGGTAGTTGTAGAATGTGAAAATTAAGGATTTGGGCCAATAAAAGTCAGTGAAAAGAGGTTTGAAAATAGAGTCTACGCTCGCAAGGATATTATGGTGGATGAGAAGGAGGAACAACCGAACTGGAATTCAGCCAGCGACTTGGGCTTTTAGGATGGATCAAAGTAGGGGGTGGAAGCTTCGATAAATGGGCTGGTGCGTGTGAAGCTGAAGACGGGAAATATGAACCGAAAGCGACTGAGGCTGACGCTGACGCTGACGCTGGACGGGAACTGTAAAAGTCAGTTGATGATTATCCAAGAATAGTTGTATAGACTGGTGGCCAAGTTAGACTTTAACAGAATCGAGGACAGTTATTGAGGACAGGTAGGTTTTCGCAGATTACAGTACAATCCAACAGCGTAAACGATATCGAAGGAAGGGAAAGAAACAGATCTAGTGGGAAAAATCAAGCAGGGAAAATTTAATGGTTAGCCGAGGCCGGCATTGAAAAGTATGAGGATGATGAAATCGAGGAGATTAAAACATCAAAACAAAGTACGGGAGTAGAATAGAAACCAGATTAGGATCTATTAGGTGGATTCGGAGAATGATTGATGATGATGGATGGGGCCACTTCTGGTATGTAAATGGCCGTATTTATAAAGTAACAGGACTCTGTGGTTTATCGGTCGATTGGGTTTCTTCGGTCAGCTACTTAGCTGCATCGAAGTACACGCTGAGTGAAAGTCAAAACTCACAACTCCAGACTATGGTACAGCTCGCGCTTGGATGAAGTTGATGAGTCTGGATAGCCCGTAGGAAGATTAGGTGGAGAGATGATTTGGTAAGCAGACGGTTTTAGTGTATGGATCGGTTTTGCTGAGGTTGTAGGTGTGTGGAGGAGACCACAGAAGAGATGATAACGGAAAAATCAAGCAAATGATAGAGTAAGCTTGGCAATTGGACTTATGACTCTATCAGTGTGCTTGTCTTGAAACTTCAACTAGATCCTCTGTGTCTTCAGAATTCTATCAACCTCACCCACAAATTCATGAGTATCACACCTGATCTCAAGGGGGTGTTGAGCAATGTAGTATGTGCCACCTAACCAGGAGAAATAACAGAAACGAATCCAAGAAAAGTTGATGAACTTGACGACTGATTGGACCGTCTGACCTAGATTTCGTCGAATGAGTATCAATCAAAAACTATGCATATGTAGATGAGCTATGAGAAATAAACTAGACAGAAATGTAGGTGGGTGTGGGTGTGGGTGGGACGAGATTGATGAAGCGAAGACATAAATTCAAGTCAGACATAAGTACCTTGGGTATGTAGATGAGAGATGATTATGGTTCTGGTTATTGCTTCGAGGTCGAGTGTGAAGCAATGGTACTTACGTGATATTATCTTCAAATACAATGAAAACGTCAAGGTGAGAAAATGTTAGATTGGCCGTATGTCTTGATTCTTGGGATTTGGGTTCACCAGCGGGAGACTGAAGGCTTCAGTAGCTGTAGTTGAACACCAAAGCGATTGGGTTCTTGTTCTTTCCTGGTTGATCAATAAAATCCCCCGTCGGTTTCTGTTGAAGCCTTTGAGTCTAAAACAAATGATCGCTTAAACGAGACGCGCGCCGTATGCGAGAAGATATGCGGTTCTCTGATGGATGGGGTTTGTCTGACAAGCTACCAGTAAACGGAATCACTAAAGCACTGACAATCTGGCAGTTGGAGCTTGAATGAGCGGTTTGAAGTCAAGCAGGTATATATGGAGACACCAGATAACGTAGAGTGTGAGGTGATTCTTATAGACAAGATACCCAGGAAAAGGACTTGATACCGCCAATT
>NW_006768906.1:61485-63412 GCF_000204055.1 Melampsora larici-populina 98AG31
ACGCATGGACCATGCCTTCAGTCCAACCTGTTAGAAATGTTTATCTTTTATCTCAACACAACTTCGGCCCTTGCGTTCACAAGTACTGGGCAAGGTGTGGGTCAGCATCTCAATATGGAGGTCAACTGAGAAGTCCAGTCATCAAGGTACATGCGCTCTTCACGTTGGAATTGAACTCCCATTCTTCGTGGTTTGAGTGCTACATAGTGGATGTCAACAGCTATCCGGACTTGTTTTGCTTTGGCTACGTTTATACGCGGGATCAAGGATGTCGGTGCGGGTAATATTGCATTTGCTCCAAGCCTTCATGTCATATTCTGGTGACCAAAGAAAGGGTAGACTGGGATGATCAATTCACTGTCACAGAAGCCCAATGAGAGGCTATTGGATATCTAGGACAACCTAGGGATAAAAACCTGACATGTAACATGTCATCAGACACATACATATGCCTGTGATGTTGTGGGGCAGCGGTAGCACAGTGTGATCAAGTGTCCACACAGTGTGATCAAGTGTCCAGGATGACAATGAAGGATGATAGACAAGTTAACATCAATTATTGTTTCTGGTTGTATCTCTGATTTTCAGTGGCTTGTTCATCTTTCTTGTTTCTGGTAACCAAAGCCAGAGATAACTTGAATGTTTTCTCAGTTTGTATTCATAGCCTCCAAGCTGATAAGTCTGTAAGATTATGTTGATGTATAGTGGGTAGTGTCTAAAAGCGTGTAATGTCGGGCCGGTTAGTACTGCCAAAAAGCTGATTTATCAGAAACTCCATTGGATGAAAAGAACTTTCTCTACTGTAAAAATTGTTAAAACCAACATGTTCAATACAATTTTGGAATCCTATCGATGTGAGGATTCCAAATCTGCCCTTGGCTTAAAAATCGGATCAATTTTGTGGGCTTCATGAACTTTTTTCTCAAAATACCTGATTTCACACGTTTAGGCGCTACCCACCATAGATTAAAATAGATCAACCTGGCAGACATATTGCAGGGCAGATCACGTGGTGGGCGTGGTGTGAAAAGCGCGCCCAGGGCGCGCCCGCTCAGGCTGGATTTGGGGGTGGCGCACCCTAGTTATATAATGTGGCTAACAGGCCAGGTAAAGCGAGGTGGCTTCTATACATACCACCTCAAAATTTCCCAACTTCATCTAAACACCTATCAAGATATGCCCAAAGTCACCAAGAAGGACAGATCCAACTGGGTGCCACCAAATTGACATGAATCTTCAATCTGAGAACCCAAAAAAATGATCCAATTCTCAATCTAAAAACAACCCTGTTGACAAAATCAATAATGATCTCAATGTCCAAGATGTACAATTTGAAGATTTATATCAACTTCAAGAATTTGAGGATGGTATCTTTGAAGATGATGAAGACCCCCAAGATAATCGATTAGAAGAATTAGAGCACATGATTACACTATTTGATGTCAGTTTATTTAAAAATGAGAATTGTAGCACCAGCTCTCATTCTCCTAATGTCACTATCTCACTCCAATCACTTGACCTGTCAGTTCTTGTCAGGCTATAAATTTCCCATGAGGATTGGTCAAACAAACTCATCACAAAGAACTTAATGAAACAAAGCAATGAACAATGAAGAAACCAAAATGACAAGAAATACAATAGAAGGAAATATAAAAACCAGATATATATAGTTCCCTTTGGATTGGAAAAGCCATTTGGGTGGCGGGCACTGCACTTC
Organism: Melampsora larici-populina 98AG31; assembly: GCF_000204055.1. Classification (NCBI taxonomy): domain Eukaryota; kingdom Fungi; phylum Basidiomycota; class Pucciniomycetes; order Pucciniales; family Melampsoraceae; genus Melampsora; species Melampsora laricis-populina. The sequence continues at coordinate 63,203 of NW_006768906.1, forward strand.
TCACTTTAGTACAGGCCTATGTCCCTGTGCAGTAATCAATCAGTTTGGAACCACCAAATAGAGCAAAATAAATGAAAAAGTTGCAAAGTAAGATCACCCAATACAGATTAGCCCAAGATAAAGTGCCAAGACATTTTGAACTCAGTTTTTTACCCATTACATAAAAATTTGAACAATTGAGGGTATCAATCCCACAAAACTGTTCATCCC
>NW_006768906.1:63678-66125 GCF_000204055.1 Melampsora larici-populina 98AG31
GAATAAATAAATCACATGTTATACCACATGTACCTTTTTTGACTTGTAAACGATTGTCCCAAATATTCACTACATATAATTCTGTAGCTGCTCAAGCAATATTGTTGAAGCTGTTTCTTAATGACAGAAAGGGTGTTACATACAGTTGAGTAAATAAGATTACACCAAAATGTTGAGTCAGTGTATGCAGTCAATCTTTTGAATGCTTTTGTCATTCTGAAAAATGTTACAGAATGTATTACATACAAATAACTTATCCTGATGAGTAGATAGCTGAGCAGAACTCCTGGTGCATGATAACCACCTATTCACTGAGCCTGCTACACATATGTAGTGTGGATGTTATGGCTCAGGTGTGGAGTGATAGATCAATTTATGACAAATCATACTCCCAATCATTTTTTCCTGCCCAATTGGGGAAGTTGAATAGTGTTGGCAGTGTCAAGGATGGGAAGAAGGAGTGCATGGTCTGATCTGTGGAAATTTGGGACCATTCACAAAAAAAAGGTTCCCATTGCCAATGAACTCTAGGAACGTTCCCAATTAGGCATAGGTGTCATACCAGTTTGACACATTATCCAGAGCGGAATGTAGTTGGACAGCTATTCAATTTGCAGTGGGATATGCAACATACAATCCAGACAGTTCTGGACAATCTCCAGAAACGATTGTTGTTGCCCAGTATCAGCTTGAGTCTAAGAAAAACAAGTAACTCGAGACTGAAAACAGTTTTACTTACAGTTCTTAAAATGTAAGTAATCAAATTTGTTGGCTTTGTTACAACCCAGTATCCTGATACTGCTGTTGAGATAAATTCGAGCCGGGAGGTTAGCTTCTTGGTGATATTCTTTATAGAAGGCAGAACCAAAGAGTACTCACTGAATAAAAATCGACTTTATTCAAGGTCTTCTAAAGATGGATACTTGAGTATTCCTGTCTTAGGGTAGTCTAAATTCTACTGTTGTATTTGAAAACGTTAGAGTATGAACTCTTTAGTTATTCTAATACGCAGATCTGGGAATAATATTCGACGGAAGGTTAAGATAGGGAGTTGATCAGATACTGGTAGTAGTCACTCCTTAGGAATCAAGGTCAAGGATATAAAATCAATCCACAAAGGTTTTAGGTAAAAAACCACGATGTCAGATAAGATAGAATGTAGTAGCTATAGTTGCTTGTTCGTTCTAGGTTATAAGTAATCGGCTGGTGGTATTTGGAATAAAAGCTTTGTAAGAAAGTTTAAACTTAAGTTGATAGTAAAAGTTGTAGTGATGAGTATAAGATGCCGATTTGGTTCTTTCTGTCAGATAGACAGGCTATTTATACAAAAAACTCTGTACGCTGTTAGTAAGTTATGCGCGTAGGATTTTGGTTAACTGGCTTGGTCAGGGTTCAATTTGTTCCTTGACTGAGTCAAATCAATAGTTTCGTCATTGAACCGTTTTCTTAGTAGGGTTCATCATTTTGAACCCTGCCTGGTTAGTTTGTTTACGTGGGCAGGGTTGTTCTTTGGACCCTGCCTGGTTGTTTTAATTAAGATGTTTTTATTTTCTTCCTTGGCCTGGTTAGACAAGGGTTCTTTTGGTTACTATTGTTTCACTCTTGATACTTGAGTGTGAGTTGTAAAGGCTTTCTTATGTTTTTAATATTAAGAAAGCTTAAATTAATAGATTATGTTTTTGTCTATCTAAGGAGTAAGTATGTATACTCTCTAGGTTGACACCTAGTTATATCAACAATGACAATTTCAATTTCCTTCAGGATCTGTTAAAAATATCATGTGATAGGTGCATTGTTTGCAGTATTTTGTTGTTTGTCTATCTTTTTGATTGTTGACTTCTGTCAAATGTCCATTTCATGCAGTACAATGCGTGTGATTCTAGATGTGTAGGTCAAGGTAAGCAACAGGTTCAAACAGAAAGGACATCTGAACACCTCACCCTTACATCAATTTTTTAAGAATGCAAGAACCAAGCATGTAACAAGATGAATCTTAAACAACTGGCAACTCCAAAGACGATAGGCCATACCATACACCCACTTTGGTCACTGGTGTGTGACGTGTGCAACCAACTGTGCACCACCAAAAAGATGCACTGATTTTCAGTTGCATTCTTGACCCAAAAACGGCATTTGTGAAACCAAAGTGCATCAAAATGTGCACACACATCTTTGCACATAGGTGAATCAAAATGTGCACACGCATTTTTGCACATATGTGCAAAAATCATGCACATTCTTGAAGACAACCAAAAGCCGTATATTTTTTTGATATGTGCAACTTCAGCGGTGTGTGACCTCTATTGCACTTGGGTCTGAACCCATCATGGTGATTTTTTTGGACTTGTCCATTTGTTCATCTTTTTTCTATATATTTCTTTCCCTCGAAACTCAATATCTGTTATGATCATAGTACGCCCCCTCAGAGCTGTCAGTACCTGTGACAT
>NW_006768907.1:0-904 GCF_000204055.1 Melampsora larici-populina 98AG31
TTATAACCCGCAAGATCAGGCTCTGTCATGAATTCTCTTAGTAGCATCCCATCTGTCATATATTTGATGACTGTCTTGGGGGAAGTGCAGTCTTCGAAACGGATAGAATACCCAACCGCGTCTCCTACCCGTACCCCCATTTCCTCTGCTACTCTTGCTGCCACCGACATGGCTGCCACTCTTCGTGGTTGTGTACAACCTATCTTACCACCATCTTTCGTGTAGCCGGCCTCGTGAAGATATTGAGGCAGCTGGGTAGTTTTTCCAGACCCAGTTTCCCCAACCACAATCATCACTTGATACTCTGCAACAGCTTCGAGCAACCGATCTCGCCATTCATATACCGGGAGAGATTTTCGTACTTCATCTATAGACTTGGCTGTATGCAGAATGAAACGTGAGCAAGTGAAAGTGAAATATCTCCACGTAGACAATGAACTTACCTCGCTTTTCTGCCGCATCAATCTGTGCTTGTAGAGCTGCATCTTTGGCACTCAGAGTACCACCTATTCTGGAATCATTGTCTGTCAAGAAGGCAATGGTCGCACTCTCATCGAAAACAAATTCATAGTCTTCGACAAGAGATGGTCGATCGAGTGCACCGTAGTTAGTGGTAGCATTTTGAGTTTGAATAGCTTCATATCGATCAACGTCTGTCACAAATTCGTCGGCTGGTCGTTTGCTTTCTTCGTAACGCTTGTACAGAGCATCATGTTTTTTCTTCTTGTCTAACCTTCCTTGTTCGGTGATATAATCTAAGGATGATAATCGGACAAGTGTCAATTCAATCAGCTCACGGTCAACTATTCAAAGCTTTTAATTGTCACCTTCGGGCATCATATATCCATCGTATCCATCATCGATTCCCATCCGTTCTTGAGCGAGTCGCAGTACTTCTTTTTTC
>NW_006768907.1:1501-6894 GCF_000204055.1 Melampsora larici-populina 98AG31
TCCTTCTTTGCTTGTTTACCGACACTTTTGGATGAAGAAGCTCGCGGTACACGATTGAAAAGCTCGTTTGCAAAATATTCCGTTTCAGCTGTTGAGCTGAGTCCGACGTGAGTTAGGGATGTGATGAGTCCACTTGGAGTAGTAGCAGTACTTGCTGTCTTGATCATGTAATCTACCATCGCACTATCTGACATCTCGAACAATCGCAAGATGCTATCGCTGACCCATTGTCGCAGTTTCGATGAGCTCATATTGCCTAAACAGCTGAGCAGCTTACTAAAGATGAGTGGAAAGGCTTAGACGATGAAGGTTAGGGGTACACAAACATTAAAAACCCGTATCAAAACCCAAATGAAAAACCCGTCCCGACCCATTTGATTTTCAACCCTTTTTGGACGGGTTTTTCAATTGGGTATCCGTAGAGATGTTTGAGACCCCAGCCCACCCATCCAGACTCCCAACTCCTCGAAAATGCCTAGACTCTCAGTCCGCAGGCATATCCTATCATCCCTTGACACCTTTATTGTGGTGTTCTCTCTTTTTCAATCTACCACAAGCCCAACTTCACCAACTTCATCAAATTTCATTTCAAACTTGATTGCCTGTTTACTCCTTGTATCCTCCATCAATTCCGGTAATGACGATCAATCAGATGAAGACCAACATCTAGGACATCAAGAACGGATCATCATGCTCACTTTTACAATCTTGATGGTGTCTAACTTTCACCAGAGTGCCTACCTGGATCGACGGAAGCGAAAGCGAGAAGAGGATGAGATAATCCTTGCAGCTCTCTTGTTAGCACGAGATGAAGCCCGATCAAGAAGGTACCTTCTTCCTAGATATCGTAGACCTCGGGGTAGCTCAAAGGCTGCCACTTTTCAAGCGTGGTTTGATGAGACCAATCGAACTTGGCTAGCTGTGGTAAGCTCAAAATATTTCATCCTTACTTTTTATTGACTATATATTAGACTGATCATCATCGTTTCACTATTGTGTTAGGCACGCATGTCCAAAGCCGACTTTACAAAGTTACTTCACCGGATCGCGCCCTCTCAGGTCTTTCAAAACAATTCGTATTGCCCTCAGGCTCCACCCCAGTGGCAGTTATTGGTAGCTTTAGCCAATTTGGGCTTATCAGGAAATGGCGGCTCGACACCAATGAAAGCCAAGTTGTTCGCTTTGGCAGGTAAGTCAAATCTGGCTTTTTGCTGGAATTGTCATGCTAAAACTGTGTTCAACGTTTGCAAGAAGGAAGTGTAGAGAACTACACTAAACGGTGCATCACTGCCATACTCGAGCTTGAGTCGGAATACGTCCAATGGCCAAATGGAGATGAACGATCAGCAATTAAGCAAAGAATTGGCCAAACTTCGTTTTTTCAAGATTGTGTAGGGTTTATTGACGGAACGTTGGTTCCTTTGGCTGCAGCACCCTCAAAAAATAAAGAAGACTATTATACTCGAAAGTCAATTTATGCGTTGAACTCACTTATTATATGTGATGATCGGCGAAGAGTGCTTTATGCACAACACGGTTGGTGTGGAAGCGCACATGACCAACGTGTATTAAAGTCCACTCAAGTACGTATCTCATTTTCTAGAAGTTAAAGTCTACTTGAATACACGGCTGATATCATAAATTTATTTTCATTAAATACATCAAAGTTCTTTCGGGATATGCCATCGTTCTTTTCACAGGGGGAGTACATCCTAGCTGATTCAGGGTATGCTTCTTCGGAACATATAGTGCCTGTTTTCAAACGTCCACGGTATCAATCACTTACCGCAGCTCAAAACCACTTCAACAACTCAATATCAAAATTAAGAATTGCTTCAGAGCATTGTAACGGAATGCTACAGATGCGTTTTGGGTCTCTTCACGAGTTGAGATTATGTATCAACACCTCAAAGGATGCTATGCATGCATGTAGGTGGATTGGCGCTTGTGTTGTGGTACATAATTTTATCATAACCGAAGGAACACCAATGTATGGAATGGTTGGAGGTGGTGTGTTTGAACATTCACGTGACTCTTTGGATTTAGATACTCCCGATTTCCCCTCATGTGGTGGCCTGCGCCGTGATGCTTTGTTCAGAAGTTTTTGTGAATCAAAAAATTATTAATCCTTTCCAATTGATTCGATTCGCTTGTGGTTTTCTACATTTCATTGACTTATATCTTTCTGTACTCAGATTGGTCTTTGTATCTTTAACACATGAAACTTTCACCTTCTTCGCTTTTAATTGCAATATAGTGAGGACAACCGTTCTCGATTTGATAAACTTTGAACATAAAACCACACACAATTTTCGTTAATTTTGTAAAAGGTTTATGAGGTCAAATCAGAGGAATACAACAAGTATTTGGAACTTCTTGAAAACATCATTTTTGGAACTTCTTGAAAACATCAGAAAACATTGTAAATTTATTTTTGGTCTTTTTTTAAAGAAACGACAAATACTTCGAGTTTTTGAGTTTTTGGGAAACCTTCATAAAGATTTCAGCTACACTTAACTTCAGTTGTTTGTAAACAACTCAGATGACTCGGTTCCAGAAGTTCCAGGATTGGAAATCCTGGAACTTTGAGGAACCTCAATATCAGGTAATTGGCGCAAAGCAAAGGCTTCCGCTTCAACTGGGTTCATTTTTTCACGTATGAGGTCCATTACCATTTGGCTGCAAGCGAGTCTATTCTTCATATTCATCTCTTCAATCTTCAATTTGAAATCTGCAAAAGCGAGGTTTTCCTTTGTAGCTAATTCATTGGCTCGAGTCGTGGTGATGATTTGTGCCATGGCTTTAGTGATGTTCGAGGTCATTTTCTCCTGGTTAGCTGCAGCCCGGCGCTCACTCGCCTCTCGTTCTTCTTTAGTCGGTAAAATGCTGACGAGAGAATTGATTCCGAGAATATCTTGAGGCGACTCGTGTGGTTTGGACTGGACAGACATGGTGGTATCTTTACCGGTGACTCGACGACGCTTAGTAGAAGAAGTTGTAGGAGAAGGATCCCGTTTGAATTTGAGGTTCAGGATGGACGACTGACGAGTGAGCGAAACATTTGGGGCCGCGGAGTTGGAAGTTTGCGAAGCGGATGTTTCTTCGTCAAAACTGAGATCCATAGACAGGTTGCGACGTGAGAGTGTACAAGGTGGAGTCTTTTCCCAAGGTTCGTGGGGCAGGGAGCTGTCAGACGCAGTTGGGGAGCAATCTTTATCAATATCGGTGAGAGAAGTTGATTGGTTCTTGTCTTTCTCGCCTAAAGAATCCCTCAAGGCCAACGGGCGGGCAGACGGTCGATCTCCAAATACGGGCTCGAGTTCTTCGTACCAAGGACAAATCCGTAACATTCTCACTGTTTAAATACAGTCAGTGAGTTGAAATCAATCACAAAGTGTGAAGTCCTGTACATACCTTGAAGACTGCCAGTATCATCTTCTTTCTTACAGCCCCCTCGCCTCTTAGCCAACTTGAATACCATGAGATCGTCCTGTGGGACCGTAAACACAACTGATTCACCGTCGCGAATGCCCTCGCCAGTCGCATTTCTCAAATCATCAGCCTTTTTAAACCAAGTCTCTAACAATTTGACCTAAATAATGAAACAACCGGTTAGAGAAGTTTACATTTTTCTTATATAGACCATCAGGATACTAACTTTCTTTTCGCACTCTCGACCTGATCTATTTCCATGATTTTTCTTTGCAATAAATGCTGCCACCCTCTCACGAATCACCACCTGCTTTTGGGTGCGCCAAGAATTGAAGTTCTCATAGATGCTGCACCATTCAGCCACAATATCCATATCGGACTTGTTGTCATCACTTTGAGGTGTAAACCAACATTTCGAGGTGCTGATGTCCGCCTCTTCGTTTTCTTCATTTCGAGATGTTTCGATTCCAGATTCATCTTGAGTTTGAACATCTTGAGTTTTAATTTGAGTTTCCATTTGATTATCGATTTGAGAATCAACCTGAGTTTCACGATCAGAAGCGTCTTGATTCGGACGAAGAGATTTTGATTGTTGGGGAGCTGATTGCTTGCGAGGGCGTCCTCGTGGCTTTTTAGGAGCGGGAGGAGCACTCATGAGGTGTGTAGGTTGGTTGGTTGATTGTGAAACAACGAGAGAAGACGTGACTGGATTGATTTGGGCAAGCCGCACCCAGTCCGGTGGGGAAAGATTTGGAACCGGAAGATATGTCGAGGCTAAAGTTGTGGGAGTTCCGACCGTGTTTGCTTCGATAGCAATCAACGGTGCTTGAACCAAGTTGGCCGGAGTTGATGCAGGTGTGGTTTGAGGGGAGATCTGCATATGTTGGTGTTGAGAAGTATTTGAATCCATGCATAAATTAAATTCAGTCAGATGGGTGTTCATTTTCACCCAAATCAAAAAACCCGTCCAAAAAAGATTGAAAATCAAATGGGTCGGGACGGGTTTTTCATTTGGGTTTTGATACGGGTTTTTAATGTTTGTGTACCCCTGTTGTTTTTGTTGTGACGATATAAATAAAAGTAGTTTGATCGGTTGGTAACCTGAGTTTCAGTCAGAAACAGCACATCGGCTTATCTAGAAACTACAGTTCAAAATACAGTGTTTTTAGGTGTGCCCAATTGTACGAAACAGAGTTTATTTACACAGTTTTCATGGTCAACACATTTTGTATGAAGACTGTTTCCATGTAGGTAAACGGACGATCGCAAAATTCTCGCGCCCCATAGGGTAGGATAGGATAGGATAGGATCCTAGGATCCGTCTTTTTGCCTTCTCTTTTTGTCTCGTCTCTTTCTTTGTCTTGGTTTTGCTAAATTTACCTCAAGAATCTACTGTGAAAGTGTCTTCTCACCCAGAACACGTCTCTTTGTCTGGACTGTCAGGAAAATCTCACTTTTGTCCAAGTATTCCTTGAGAATGAGAATTTATCTTCTTATGAGCAGATTACGAGCTCGTCGCGCACTATTCAGAAATATTAGAAGAGCTCTGGTCAATTATTTGTATAAGTTTCAATCAGCGATGAAAGTTCGTATCATGGATGGTATCAATTTGGCAGGTCTCTACATTTTTCGAAGGTTGATAGAATCTTAAAATTAGCAGGTTGGGTACCGACCCATACAGCATTGATGATTGATGTCCAAGAAATATATACAACGTAACAATATATGCATAATACCTCTTGGAAACAAAACCGTTCAAGTCCGTTCATCTGCTCCCACATATCCTATGTAGGCTTTGAGCCTCCTTGCTTCGAGTGACTCAAAACCTTTGACCGCTCTGACTACATCCAAACATTCTTTTGCGACCTGACTCGCTTTTATAGAATCCTCCATACCATAATGATAGATGTTTGCCATTGCTCCCATTATCGTCCCTCGCTCTTCACTTAGTCTTTCGTCAT
>NW_006768907.1:7149-12854 GCF_000204055.1 Melampsora larici-populina 98AG31
CCAACTCGATCAGCCCTCGGTATAAGATGGTGGATATATGACACCGTGATCTCCTCGTCGGCTTGGATTTCGCGTACAGCACATAAGTTGAGAGTAAAGCTGGACGCGTCAAAGTGCCATCGACTATTGGGTGCGCAATCGTGATTGCATCGTGAGATGGTGGGATAGACAGCAGAGTATGTGTATGGAGATGTGTCTTGTTCGGATGTATTGCCAAGCTCAAGGCAAATTTCATTATTCCAGATTTTTGAAACAATCGGATGTTCATCTCCATTGGAACTCAAAGCGGATAATGCAAGTTGATTGACAAAAGGCATTTGATCAAAAATCGCGAAATGGACCTGATCAAGGGTACGTTGGTTCAGACACTCCAATCGCTCGGGCAATATCATAGCTGGTCGTTCTCCGATTATCAGCTCTCCAGTCTTGATTTGACGAGAAGCAAGCACTCCCATTCCTTTCGATGTGATTGGCGCGATGCGATAGGCAGGTGAAGACGGAGTCGGAATGGCGCGAGCCTTTGAGGAAAGCCTTTGAGCCGCCTCGAGATGTCTAGGATAGGCCAAGATGGCAGTCTGCCCAACAGGTGCAGAGATAAAAGTCAAAGTCGAAAGTACCAAGTCAGAAGGCGACAGCCCAACGATGTGGTCCTCAGCAGTCCGATACAGTCTAGTGACCAATTTCTCGGCTTGTCGACGGGTGAGTCGGGGTCGTTCAGTCTGGATTAACCTAAAGGGACACAATAGATCTACATCGGCTTTTTCTTCCACAAGTTCAACCTGTCCTTTCGCCGTGCCGTCTATCTTTGCTGAACGAGCGCCGAATTGGATGGCTCGTTTTTCCAGCTTACTCGCCTGACGTAATCCAAGGCTTTGAGCCAAATACCGAAGCAATAACTTATCGCCTATTCCACGTCCCAGATCAGGATCGCATTTCAAATGAACCGGAATTCTAGCCAAACTATGAACAACGGTAGAGTCGAGGAAAGGATACCTGACTTCACGCCCATGATGGCCGATAATTCGATCATCTCGCCCAAGATTGCGAGTAGAGATTCGATCCAAGTCTAGTTGAAGTTCATCAATGAGGCCTGTCCAATTGGGAGGTTCGGGGGACGAAAAGGCCGCCCGATGACGGGAATAGCCACCTAACAACTCGTCTGCCCCAAGTCCGGACAGGAAAACCCGAGCAGGCGAGCGATATGCTTCAACACAGACCGAGCGGTCATTTCCGTCGGTTAGATCAGGTGAATGTAGAAGATATGTTCCGATCCCACGGGCTGCAAAATACAAAGCTGCAGCAATACTCTACCAGCAAAGTATATAATCAACCCCAAGAGTGTTTTTAGTGACCATTTGTACTGGCAGGGGGATCGTGTATACTCATGAGAACAAAAAACTCAAAAAGACATCTTACAAGATCCATCACTGTGAAATTGGGTTTCATCAGTTGAATGATTTGAGCTTTGTGGGTAAAATATTCGGATATTGTTACATCGACCTTGACAAATCTCCATAGCCGGTTTGGAGCCAGTTTACATAGTTCTATCCACGAGCTCTCGCCAGTTTTACGATCAGGAACAGCAAATACGTCATGTATGGCACCTTCTGTGCGCTGAGAAAGATTTGATAGAGACCGAGGATTTTCAAAAGCAACATTGATGAGGTCTATGGATTCGTGCGGAGGTATGTGTTGATGAGCCAAGAGCGCCAAGGTCGTGCAATCTAGACCACCCGAAAACAGGACGGAAACACTGGCTTCCGTGTCATAATTCCTATTGAAAGAATTCAGTGAGGGACTAGGTAAGCGGTACTGGATACCAGGAAGGACATACACACCTATAGATCTGAGATATACTTGCCACTCGTCTTCTTACAGCATCTCCAAGAGATTCCTTGAATGCCTTACAAGCGTCCACCATACTTAGTGGCAAAGTATCTTTTGTGAGATTCGAGAGGCTGATTCGGTCTTGATCGGCTGGGGCATTTCGGCACAGGATCGGTTTCGGGATCTGGCGTGCGACAGGAATGATCTCCAATGAATCAAGTTTTGTGGATAATTCGACCAGGAAGATGCTTTCTGCCAAGACCTCCAAACTCCCTGGGAGATCCTGGCCATTGAGATGAGACGCGATGACAATTGGGTCACCTGCGATGTCGGACTGTGATCAGTGCGGGTTCAGCGTTGCGGCCACAAGAAGTGGATCAGTGATATGATGAATGTGAGACCTCACCTGAGCTATCATTAGTGATCGGCGACCAAGTGGATCTCTTCCATACCAAAGTTGATTTCTGGCCGCGTCATAGTAAACAAACGCGTATGGTCCTTCAATATTTTGCAGGACCTCAGGGACATTGACGTTGCGATCACGACATTCAAGTTTTTCAAACAATATTTCACCATCGTTCATAGAAGCGTCCACCTAGTGAGAACGTAGATGCAGGATACCCTCAGTGAATCTTGACATAATAGCACTGGTGTATGTTCACTTGCACTCACCGATAAACCTTCGAATATTTCACCGTTCCAAAGAAATATACTTCCGGTTTGCCCCTTCATGGGTTGGACCGTCACAGATGATCCGCGTAAATGAAGCACAGATCCGAAGAATTGTAGGTCCAGGTTAAAATCATCTGACAGTTCTGATACGACACGGGTCTCGGATTGGACATCTGGACCTAGGCAAGCAAATTCGTTGAGTGTCCATTATTGCGATCGAGTGGATCTAGTAGTACCTCGCGGTCCAATTGCCCGTCTGACGCATTCGCAGATCAGTTCCAACGGTCTGCCGTGATCATCGTGAGAAAAGTTACTCGGACTCTGCTTCGGTGTGCGTTGAATGATAACGCCGATTCCTGTTGATAATGGGTTCAATAAGAACAAAGCGTTGTTTCAGTTTATTTCTGCTTGACGAAGAAAAAGGATGAAAAGTCACTCACCACACATGACGAAGAAAATATTGGATCTGCAACAATGCGGTCGCCTTGAACCAAAAAATATCATACCAGATCCGACCGTATGTAGCTCCCGCGGGGCACTCGGGAAAGTGGTCCCGCCGAACAGCGACACGGCATCTCACGGAATGCTTCCGTCTTCATGCTTCTGGAATGGAATCAAGCTTGAAGCAAAATTATGCGGCATCGGAAAGCTCCCATGGAACCATCTAACGAGAAATCACGGGAAATTGGTTGCTGCACACTCCAAAAAGTGACTTTTTGAGGCCTTTGATACCAATTTCGTCGGTAACATCCGACGGTTTTTGCCTTGATTTGGGCAGTTTTGACCCTTTTCTGCTGGTAACATGCTGATTTTCACGGTTTCACCTCCGTGACATGCCATCTGATACTGAATTGATACGTGTATTGGGGTTTTTGTCGGTAAGTTTTTTTCTGTTTTTTCCAGAGTTTGCTGATTGATACATCTTTCGTCGGTAACATAGCCAAAATCTTGACCCCCAATTGATACCATCTTTGTCCGATGGTTCCATATAAGGGGCTTTCCAGGGTCCTGTCATACTAAACCCCCAGGCAAGCCTGAAGTCTGCCACCAGCGCAAAGATCTAGCGCCAAGAATGCAGGTGTGGGTATGAGTGAACCCAGCCCATACCCAAATCCAAAGTTTTTACCCAAGGGGCTGGGTATTGGACTCACAACCCGTAGGGACAACTGAGTAGAACATATTCATATACTCACATTACAGGATACCAGTGAAAACTCCAAACTCAATTGTGCACCGCCCTATGCGCCTCGTACCCACACTAACCATCCTCCACCATGCACAAAGTTTGAATGAGTACAGCAATTCCAGGAATTATTGTCACCCCCCTTCCAATTTGTTTATTTTTTTTATTTTTTTAGCCGGAGAAAGAAAATCTCAGCTGGGGAAAGGGACCTCAATCTGAATGGTTACACAAAGCTAGGCATGACAAAGTGAAAATGATCTTGTTCATTTGTAAACTTTACAGAGTTATATTGTACATGAACCTTCACAGTGATTGCCCGGCTTGAAAAAAAATGGACAAGGGGTGACATCAATTCCTGGAATAGCTGTATACCCATCCAAACACTCATCCAAACACAGCGTCTACTAGGATATCACAATTCTACAAGGTACTACAATATCAATGACTTAGGCAATTCGATGCCCTTCAACTTCTCCACCTACCTTTAGTCTGAATGAGTCCAATTTGATCAAATCCAAAAAGCCAGCTTGACCAATCCATATTCTCCAGCAAATTTCTATGCCTTCAATGCAATGGCTCAACCAATGCATATCCACATTGAGCTATGGATGTTATGAGCCTTATACGGAGTTATGCTAGTAGAGAGGGTTGGGATCTGGACTCTTTTCACATTCCACGATCACCCCTTGTATTGTTCCTCACACTGCAATCTAGTTAGTTTACGCTGAGAACCCTCATCATCACCAAACCTTGTCGCTGCGAGCTTCAGCCATAACATATTGCAGTGTCTCACCTTCAAGCAGCGACCAGCTAAAATTAGGATCAACTTTAATTGCGGATTATAAACTCGGAACATAACTGAAGAAACAAGATTGGGTTATCTCCGCTCAAACAGAAACTTTAAACTACGGCGATCTTCAATCTACCGGAACAAGGTTCGGAACATTCAACCGACAGTTCATTTCAATCAATTTCAGATCAAGAGACAGACCTAGAGACTGCAAGCGTAATGGACGGATTGAATGCCAACATTGCGAACATACTAGCGCAACTCACTAATCTAAACACACGATTAGAAGAAGAGGCAAATGAAAGACGTACCTTAACTGACCGACTCAATGAGGAAGCTGCAAGTCGGAAGACTGCAGAAGAACGATTGGAACAGTTGATACTCGAAAATAAACCCACGAGCACGCAGCAATCCCAATCGGCCGCTGCTCCGGCTCCAACCTCCCAGCAACCCACTATTTCTATCTCCCAATCGGCACAATCATCCATGGCTGCTACAACCGAACCAATCACCGCTGCCGATATCAAAGCTCTGTTAGGTACTTCTCGAGGTCCTAAAGTTGGAACTCCTGACAAATTTGACGGAACAAAAGGCGATAAGGCCGAGACTTTTGTCAATCAAGTAGGACTGTACCTAGTAGCCAATCCAGCATCTTTCCCGGACGACCGGACGAAAATTGTGTTCACATTATCTTACCTTACCGGCGATGCAAACCAATGGGCGGCACTGTTCTATAAGCGCATCCTGCACCCTGCCGACGATGACGATTTAACATTCCAAGCCTTCGCTGACGCATTCGAAGCCACCTATTTTGACTCAGACCGTCAGAACCGGGCCCAACGAGACTTACGAGCGTTGCAGCAAACAGGTTCAGTAGCCGACTATACATCAAAGTTCATGTCTTTAGCTGCACGTACGGGATGGGGTGAAACTGAACACATCAGCCACTACAAAATCGGACTTAAACAAGAGATTAGAATTAATATGATTCTGAAGACGTTCACTTCCCTTCCTGAAATCAGCTCATTCGCACTCGCTATCGATAACGAGATCCACCCTGGGTTGAATCGCACGGCGACGGCGCGTCCCACCTCAACCATACCTACACGTGACCCTGACGCGATGGACCTGTCTAGTGCTAGAGTCTGGGTATCAAAGGAGGAGATGGCTAGGCGGGGGGAGAAGGGGTTATGCTACAAGTGTGGTAAAGGTAGACATCGAGCAGCAGATTGT
>NW_006768907.1:12954-26283 GCF_000204055.1 Melampsora larici-populina 98AG31
GATAGCAGAATTAGATAGTAGAGGAAAAAATCGTTTTGAAGAGTCAAAAAATGGCGAAGCTCGGGAGTGAAGGATGTGCCTCTCCCGAGCACTAAGGAGGAAGGAATTATAGGAATTGGCGCAGTAACATGTTTGAAAAGAAATGCATTTGATCCACGTTTTTTCATTTCATTACCTGTGTCCCAATCCCGTTCCACTTCCCATGCCACATCAAGACCCCACGCCATGTGCCTCCTAGATTGTGGAGCGACACACGAGGCAATCAGCACTAAGTTCATCAAGAAACACGACCTTACCACGGTGCAAATGAGCACACCAAGGACGGTAAGCGCTTTTGACGGCCAATCAAAACCCCTCACAGAAGAGATCAACCTGTACCTTGACAACAATGAAGACTCGACTCAATTCATCGTCACCAATCTCAAAGACTCTTACGACGCCTTGTTAGGCATGCCTTGGTTCAGACTTCACGGACACAAGATAAATTGGAAAGAAGGCACTCTCACATCGGATACCGGACCAATTGCACTTGCAACCGTAGCCGCGGTTTCGTCCAATCCGACATCACCCTTGGAGCCCACAGGGGACACTAGGAAAAGTGACGAGGGGGTATGTGTCCAAGCTGATGCTAGCAACGATACATTAATACCCCCGCAATGTGCGTATGATATTTCTCTACCACCTTTGTTCTCAAAATCAGCTGGCGAGCTTCTTTGCATCCTAGAACAGGAGACAGACATGGATGCATTGGAAGGCACGACAACGACGACGACAATAGCAGCTGATTCAGCTTCTTCCGGACCGAAAACACCCTCATCTACCCACAAGTTGGAGGACCTGAGGGACGCTAGGTTACGTGAAGAGTGGGTATGTATCAAAGCTGATGCTAGCAATGATACACTAATACCCCCGCAATGTGAGTTCGACAGCCTTCATTCCCCAAACAATGTTGAAACAGCTGGCAATCAAGCATTTTCCCTACAGAGCTCTACTACAATGGACGTATGCGCCGCCAAGACGTTGTGGTCAACAGCAGCAAAGATTGCAGCACGAGAAAACGAAGGCACGGTCAAGAAACCAGTAGAACACTTAGTTCCTACCCAATACCACAAGTACCTGCACATGTTCAGCAAATCAAAAGCCCAAACACTACCTCCCCGACGTAAATACGATTTTCGCGTGGACTTGGTACCCGGTGCGACGCCCCAGGCAAGCAGAATCATTCCTCTATCACCGGCAGAGAATGAAGCGCTAGACAAGATGGTGAATGAGGGACTGGCCAGTGGAACAATTCGACGAACTACATCGCCATGGGCGGCCCCCGTCTTGTTCACAGGGAAGAAGGACGGCAATTTAAGGCCGTGTTTTGACTACCGCAAGTTAAACGCACTCACAGTTAAGAATAAGTACCCCCTACCCTTGACTATGGATTTGGTGGACAGTTTACTTGACGCTGAAGAATATACAAAATTGGACCTGCGGAACGCTTACGGTAACATCCGCACAGCTGAAGGACACGAGGACATACTTGCATTTATTTGTCGAGCAGGTCAATTTGCACCATTGACGATGCCATTCGGACCCACAGGCGCCCCGGGATGCTTTCAATACTTTATACAAGACATACTCTTGGGAAGAATTGGCAAGGACACGGCTGCATTCCTGGATGACATCATGATATATACAAAGAAAGGTGCTGATCACGAAGAGGCTGTTGAAAGTATACTTGAAATTTTAGACAAACACTCTCTATGGCTGAAACCTGAGAAGTGTGAATTTTCAAAACCGGAAGTGAACTATTTAGGATTAGTGATTTCAAAGAATAGAATCAAAATGGACCCTGCAAAGGTCAAAGCGGTGACTGAATGGCCGGCACCAAAGACTACAACTGAAGTATTACGTTTCATTGGATTTTCAAATTTTTACCGAAGATTCATTAATCAGTTCTCGAAGAAAGCACGACCTCTGCACGATCTAACCCGTAAAAACACACCCTTCTCTTGGACCGCTGAACGACAATCTGCCTTTGAGGATTTGAAAACGGCTTTCACCACGGCACCCGTTCTTACAATCGCAGACCCGTACGCACCCTTCATTCTTGAATGTGACTGCTCTGACTATGCTCTGGGAGCCGTACTGTCTCAAAGGAGTAAGCTCGACGGCGAAATTCACCCGGTGGCATACTTGTCGAGGTCCCTAATCCCGGCGGAGCGAAACTATGAGATTTTCGACAAGGAGCTTCTGGCACTGGTGGCATCTTTCAAGGAGTGGCGCCAGTACCTGGAAGGTAACCCAAACCGCCTTGAGGTCATTGTCTATACGGATCACAAAAACCTCGAGAACTTCATGACAACGAAACAGCTGACAAGACGACAGGCAGGGTGGGCTGAGACCCTGGGGTGCTTCGATTTCGTGATAAAATTCAGACCGGGAAGACATGCAACCCAACCAGATGCCCTCTCCCGCCGACCAGACTTGGCCCCCGCAACGGAGGAGAAATTAACTCTCGGTCAGCTATTGCGACCGTCCAACATAACTGACGAGACCTTTGCAGCATTTGATTCACTCGAGGCGCAGTTTGAGGGAAAGACGAACACGGATAACACACCCAGAAGCCGAAGAGTGTTCAAACTCGACGTACTGGGAGTACAGGACAGCATTGATACACAAACTGACAGCCCCTTGGCCGACCAACAATTGATGGTTAAGATACAAGATCTCACCAAAACTGACACGGATATTCTCGAGATCATGAATGCAGCCCAAAACCCAATATCGAAGCAACTAAAAGAGGCTGTACGTAATTATTCAGTAGCTGACGGAGTGCTTTACAACAGCGGCAGAGCAGTTGTACCAAGCAATGATCAACTACAGGCCGAAATTCTGAAAACTTATCACAACAGCAAGTTAGCAGGTCACCCGGGTAGAGCAAAAACACTGAACCTGGTCAAGCGTAATTTCACTTGGGCAGGTCTGAAGGCTTATGTCAATCGATATGTCGACTGGTGCAACTCGTGCCAACGTGTCAAACCAACATTGAAGAAGCTGTTTGGATCACTAGAGCCACTTCCAATACCAGCTGGACTGTGGACAGATATTAGCTATGATCTAATCACTGGCCTACCTGAATCAAATGGAAAAGATAGCATTTTGACTGTTATTGATAGACTAACCAAAATGGCGCATTTTATACCATGCAGGGAAACGGACGGATCAGAAGAACTAGCCGATACCATGTTGAAACACGTATGGAAACTCCACGGCACACCAAAGACGATAGTGTCCGACAGAGGCAGTATCTTTATATCAAAGATAACAACTCATTTGAACAAGAAACTGGGAATACGATTACTACCTTCCACAGCTTATCACCCGAGAACCGACGGACAATCTGAGATTGCCAACAAGGTGGTGGAGCAATACCTACGCCATTTCGTCACATATCACCAAGAGGATTGGGAGCCGTTACTAGCACCCGCCGAGTTTGCTTATAATAACAGTACGCACACATCCACCGGCGTATCCCCTTTTAAGGCAAATTACGGTTATGATTTGAATCTAGGGTCGATACCTTCAAAGGACCAGTGTGTACCTGCAGTTGAAGAACGATTGAGAAGACTGGACAAAGTACAATCTGAATTACAGGAATGCTTAATGACGGCACAAGAATCAATGAAACTTCATTTTGACAAAGGAATACGGGAAACACCGTCGTGGGAAGTAGGGCAACACGTGTGGCTTAGCAGTCGAAACATCTCTACAACGCGACCTAGCCCAAAACTGGACCATTGATGGCTAGGCCCTTTTCGTATAGTTCAAAAGATATCACATTCTGCTTATAGATTGAATTTACCACTGACAATGAAGGGTATTCACCCGGTTTTCCATGTTTTGGTCCTGCGGTTGGCAGAGCCAGAAACGATCAAAGCTCGACAACAACCTAAACCACCGCCAATAACATTAGAAGGGGAAGAAGAATGGGAGGTAGAGTCAATACTTGACTGTCGAAAACGCTACAACAAACTTGAATTCCTAGTAAGTTGGAAAGGATATGGAAGAGAGGACGACTCGTGGGAACCTCAAGCAAACTTAGAAAACTCGCAAGAATTGGTCCAATCTTTCCTCCAACGATTCCCAGAGGCAGCAAACCGACACAAGAGGTCAAGGAGAAAATGAAGGGAGGGTCAAGCTTTTTCCCACTGGGTTTTTTAACGCTGACCCGGGGAAGAACGCAGAGCTGCAAGAGGAGCTTGGGCGTTAAAAGGGGGGTACTGTTATGAGCCTTATACGGAGTTATGCTAGTAGAGAGGGTTGGGATCTGGACTCTTTTCACATTCCACGATCACCCCTTGTATTGTTCCTCACACTGCAATCTAGTTAGTTTACGCTGAGAACCCTCATCATCACCAAACCTTGTCGCTGCGAGCTTCAGCCATAACAATGGACAATGGCGCTTGATCATGTCAACTCCAATATGAAGATTATTGGAGAAATGGAGATGGAATTTGAGATCCGGTGAGTATAAGTAGTAGGCTTGTCTCAATTATTTTGGCTCAATTCTTTCCCCTGAACCTTCCACTGATCTCTTGCTCCATCTTTATTATTTTGTGCCATCTATTTGTCTGAAGACCCATCAATCATTTTAATTCCATAATGCCTAAATTCAATGCTGCCCACGCCCATCCAAAGCCAGTGCCCTATGCCAACCTTTGGCATAACCCTGCATCATCTGATAGAATCTCTACCTCGTGTCCAACCTCCTCTAATTATGGAACGGGGACTGGCATTGTCCTAGTCCAACCATGTTTTCCTAGGACCATTGTGTTGACAGACCCAACCATTAAGTTGGAGAATGGCAAAGGTACAAGCCCAACTGGCAAGCAGCAATCAGATGTTTACCAATACTATGATGTAAGTACTTCAACTTGCTATGTACATCAAATGATTTTCTGATCTATCTTCATAACACTCTTTCCTTTCCCCGCTATACCATGAACAGGAACCAAAGGCCAACCCTGCGGGAAACAAGAATGGACTCTTATCCTACATCTACAGCTGCAATCACTGCCCGTAAGTCCTTTGTCTATGTAGATTCAAGCGTGTGATATCCAGAATTTTACTGATATCACCTATCAATCAGTCTTGATATCCTATTTTAATCAAATTCCAATCTTCACAAATGCCACCGCACTTGCCCTGGTTTGGCTGAAGCATGGATGCTTTGGGCTCCAGGTAGTATTCCCCCCAATGAAGATCCTAATGTTGCAGCTCATCACAAGAAGCACCTTCACACACCATTGGTTGGAGCAATCATTGACAAGAACCTTCCTTTTTGTGTCTTTCAAGGAGATTTAATTCAACAAGCCCTTTGAGAAATTGCTCCCTTGTTTCATTGGCATGGTCAAATGGAAATCAAGGGTGACACTGATCAATTGTTTGTTACTGTGGAGAAGAAACTCATTGATGAGACCTCTCAGGTACCTGGTTCAACTGCTACCGCAACTGACTGCTGGACTAGTCCAGCTTGCTCACATAGTTATATTGCTATCAATGGATTTTTCTTTGATCTCAACAGCAATTTTTGCCAACACCTTCTCACTTCCACTCTTAACTCACTGTGGCTCATAGGTGAGTAAGTTCAATTATGTATTTCATTATTTCTTATAGTGTTGTACACTAGTTGATGGTAGGTGCAATACTTTCTACCGGCTGTCCCATTCAAACTTAAGGAGTCCGTATGGGAAACCTCAAGCTTCTTGGGGGGGGCCCTCTGCCCTAAGGAGGCTGAGGGAGGTAGGACACCGGCAGCAGTCGGCGGGAGATCGCTTCCCCTTGACTCAGGTCGCAGACCTGAGCCTGCGATCGCCCATCCTACTGCGGCCTGTGTCAAGCTATTCCCCCCCTTGCAGGACCACGTCCCAACAAGAGACGAGGGGAATACGAGTTAAGTTACCTGTCGAGGTGTTGCCTACAGGCTCGGGTAACATATTCTCGTTATGAGCATGTAATTATGATCAGTCCCCAATTTTTACATGTTCTAATAGTTTAATTGTATCTAGCAAATCCTCCTCTGTATATTCTCTAATATAAAGCTTGTATGCTTTCGATTTCCAGCGCCCCACAGCGACAATCTCCTCTAATGGGCTGTTCAGGTTCCACCTCAGGGAGGCTCCCCCAACCCTAAACGAGTGTCCCGTAAGTTTACATTTGCCTTGCATCTTCCAAGAATCCGAAAATATTCTTAAACATCTTGATTTTGTTAATGTGATTCTCTTCTTCCCTTTTGGGTACGCAAACAAGGGATCATCATTGGTTGAGTTGGTGTCATCAATCAATCGTTCAATAGCACTGATAGGATCCAGAAGCGAGTCTTGATATTGTAAGTGAATTTCCTGTATTTCTCCTACTGCCGCGGTTTTTGCCGCTCGAATTCGAATTTTGATGAAGTCTCCTTTTGGATCCCAAACCAAGTCTTTCACCAACACCTGATCCAGATTACTCGATGCTTTCACCAACTCCCCTAACCGAGCCATACCCCAGAAGGCAACAAGGGCCACTGTGTAGGCCACTTGACTTTCTAAATTTCTTCCTGCCAAGTTGTTCAATAAGTTAAACAAGTCTCTGATCAAGATTGGTTCTTTCTTTTCTGTGACTTCCGATTGTAATTCCAGTCTCTTAGCTGCTGTC
This sequence comes from Melampsora larici-populina 98AG31, assembly GCF_000204055.1. Classification (NCBI taxonomy): domain Eukaryota; kingdom Fungi; phylum Basidiomycota; class Pucciniomycetes; order Pucciniales; family Melampsoraceae; genus Melampsora; species Melampsora laricis-populina. Next base: position 19,642 of record NW_006768907.1, read on the forward strand.
AAGATTGCTTCTATCCGAGGTGTCTCCTTATGCGGGTAGTCGATCCCATGAAAGAGGTGCCATGCCTTGATACCCGATAAGTAAGTTCTGATGGTGTTCGATTTGATTGGAATTGGACTACTAGGTTGACAATTTGGTGTTGCTTTTGGTCCCGCCCACACCACAAAATGACTTAAGACCTCTGGATCGATTGGAAGTAGACGTGCTCTTGGTATATTACAATCCCGCGCGAAGCTGATCAACTTTACAACACCCGCGTTATAATGTTTTATAGTCGTGTTCGACCAGGCTCCACCAATAATGTAAGATTTAACTATATCTGTTTTCGAAGAATCGACTCCGTCTGCATCTTTTAAGAACTCCATCTAATCGTGATAGAGTAAGGCTTGTCGAGATCGGTACAGTTTCTCCCAAAGGAAACCCACGCAGCGACTTCACCCATTTTGGTTTCTTTCACCTGTTGGCCCCGTCTCACTTCCCAGGTGTCCGAGACAGGAAGCATCTGATCGGGACGATCGAATCTCACTCGAAACATACCTCATCTCAAGGGGACAAACACAAACGGAAACGGAAGGAACTGAGTACTCTCTCAGTTGAAGCAAGTGTGGTATGAGATAAATACATTTCATCATAGTGCGTCATTTCACTTGTCTTACAAAGCATGTCAAATCTGCAGGGATCTCGATAATCACTCTGTTTTCAATAGACCTCTTATCCTTCCCTCGTGACAGCAAATCTGCTAAATTGTCACCCAATTTCACTCTCTGAGCCACAATGTCGCAGTGTAAGTTCTCCAGCAACTTCTGAATCTTCTTCCACTCGCCATTCACAGCCTGATCTTTTGATTTCTTATTTTCTACAGCTCCTTGAGACGTTGTATTATCAGTTAAGACCAGGAAGGACTTCCCTCCTGTCTGAGTGAATTCGTTGACCATAATTAAGCCTAGCCGAATTGTAACAGTTTCGGCCCAAGCTATATTTCGCTTAACACCATATTTCAACACATTCCAACCTGCCAACAAATCAAATTGGGCCCATTTAGAGCCTACAAGGATACCGATGCCAGTGAGGGACGCGTCACCTACCCACTCCAGGTCGATGGGTACTTGGTCAGGGATCATTCTTCTTGGTTGAAAATTCTTCATGGCTAGTAGCCACTCTTGAAGATCTTCTTCCACATCTCCTGGGACTTTCCTCTTCGCTGACGGGACCCTCCACTCTTGCTCCCATCTATATAGGCTTGACATATAGCATCGAAGGTGGGGTACGATGTAAGTCGTGTGTACTAACCTTCCCACGAACTTTTCTACTCTTTTCAGGTTAAAGGAGGCATTAGGAACTAAGAACTTTTCGATTTCTTCCAACCTCGCTTTAAATTTATTGTCGGGTAACCTTACTGACCTCTCCTTCGCATTCCAGACGAAGCCAATGTAACGTTGCTCCTCCGCGAAGTCGTGGACCTTTTCTGAGTTGGAAGTCACCCCCATCTCGAAACTGAGTTTTACGATGTCTTTGATTGTCGTGGGGTTCATAACTTCTTTCACTAGTAGTCCACCCACCTAAACGCTTTTACCAGATTAAACGCAGCCACCATAATTAACTTCCATAAATCTGCTGGTCGTCCAAAAACTCCACAACCAGCTACACCCCCGAACTGGATTCTTGTATCTAACCACAGCTTATGTGACAAGTCCATCAGCAATAAGTACCTCCATTGGGAAGGGTGTATGGCGATCTGCCTATATGCCTTTTCCCAGTCAAACAATGCTAGTAAGTAGTTTCCTTGGTTATCTCTAAAGAATCTGGCGACTATCTTAAAATCGTCCCAGGTAGTAGCGTAGTCTTTCTTGTCTACAAAACTGTTTACTGACGGAATTTCATCTTCATTGTGGGGGTAGGAAAGATCATTGATGATCCTAAACGATCCGTCGCCATTGATAACACTACCCATGGGACTCGACCGGAAAAAGCCTATTTTCTGAAACATTTCCTCGTGTGTAAAGGGGCCAAATATCCGGTTTGCTCGCTTTTCTTTCTCTAAAGTGTTCCGAATCTTCTCTGACGCAAGTTTAGCTGATTCGTGATTCTCCGGTGTAAACCACTTCTTCCCACCGAGGGTGTGCTCCGGAATACCCTGATGGAACCCCTCGATGCAGCCTTTAATGACCTCCTTCGCATCACCTCGTATCCCATAAAGTGCTATAAGCGATTTCCACTTAGCTAAGTTCAGATCGCACACGGCGTATTCGAGTGGCCATCTTGGGTCATAAGAACTACCCGAGTTCTTGTAAGGTACGAGTCTCACGTTTGTAGCTTGGGGTGTAACTCTCAAGCATGGGCTTATCCTTGGTTCAGTCACTGCAGATCGCCAATCAAAACTTGAGCTAGGTTACGCGGGAGAGGGATCCAACAATGTCAGACAAATATTCGCCAAGTTATATTTCCATTACTATCACTACATCATCACAAAGTGCGGCAACAAGATCAACTCCACTGAGATGTCAAACTGGGAGAATGAGGGAACAGGCGGCGACAATGAGAGACTATATCTGAGTATTGGAAATGCTCGGTCACATCGGGACAACAAATCAAGAAATCACAAATTGTGAGTACCACTATTCTGACCATTCTATACGAGGTCGCGGCATTGGTGCACGTAGCACTATAGAGGTTTGAAGAAGGTTCATATGATCACTCTGTATATCTGGCTTACTTTGCCTTGGCGTTTCCTCCAAACTTTGGTCCGTTTCCTTCTCCTCTGCGCTCATCGCGTCTTTCGTCTCTTCTCCAGGAACCACTACCATCACCTCTACGGCTATCGTAGTAGTCGTTGTCACAGCCATTCGATCTGTCTGCATCGCGACCGTCACGGTTATCTCGGTTCCCAGATCCATGAGACGTCCAACCTCCACCTCGACCGCGTCCTCTCACGTTCCGACCAGAGTTTCTTCTGTCGTCGTAGTTGACATAACCTGAGCTACCCGGTCCGTCATAAACCGGCTGATTCGAATGGGCCCACGACCTGGTGTTGGGTTTCCCGTGGTGATTGCTATGGGTAAGGTGCCCATTAGAAGAAGAGTACGAGTGTTGGTGACCGTAGGAGTTGACTTCCCCCGAGATAGGATTAATATGACTTTTAGGTTGTCCGTCCAAATAAGGGTTGATTTCGGCGTAACGAGGTAAGAGATCACCTAGGTGTTCCGTCTCATTCCAAGCTTCTCTTTCTCTAGTCTCGTCCCGTATTGCTGGATTAGCCAATTTACCATCTGCGTTCCTAAAGGTCATGACGGTGGTCCGTATGGATTGGTCGTAACGGAAGGCCATTATCCAAGAAACGCGCTCCCGCTTAATCGCTAAGACATTCTCACGATGAATTAAGAACCAATCCGCCAAGTCGGTATGGCCATAGTGTCGCAGGTAAGAGATGAACAAGTCGAACGCAGTTACCCATTCTCCGAAACTCATCTTCCACTCATCAGGTATAGGAAGGCCAGTGTACTTCTCATCATCTTTCTTCTCTTTCTTGTTTCGTGAGGAATACCGGATCAGATCCTGCTTTAGCCACATCGTATTGAAGATAGACAGAGGAACGTATCCATCTACAGGCTTCATCTTGGTTTCGAAGTATGGTGAAAGGGCTATCAATCCGTTAACCTCAATACCCGCATCACCGACCTCCACTTTCTTCTTCTCTGCAGCTACAGGTACGTCATCTTTAGTTAAATCAACTTGAACTCGGTTTCTTCCGATGAGAGTTTTATCAATGGGCTGAGCCGCCGTGTTGGGGAGAGAACTTGCTCCCTGGTTCGCAGTGGCATTCTTTGCAAGAGCTGATGATGTGTTTTGTATCACTCGACCACTAGGTTCAGAGGAGTTCACCACCGAGAGTCCGTTTGCCATGAGCCAGGAATGGAATCCTCTTGGAGGGCTAACCCCGATGGCGTTCGTCGTGTTTCTACGAGCTGGGGAGGTTCCTTTCAGAAACAAATCGGGGATGACAAGCAAACAACATTCATTTTAGCTTTAATTCGTGACACTCTCACTAGAGGCTTCACTCTTCGGTGGCAACACGTAGATTGTGGATACAGAAACATCGCGTTTGCGGCATCACCCTAAGGTGGGTAAATTCAGGAGATCGCTTACTCGACGGTTCATTGCTAACGGCGTCTCTTGAAATCAACCCCGCAGAGTGAATCACTGAAGTGCCTGATTGTGTTGAACCTATTTGACCATTCGTTGATTGGTCGCTTGGTCGTTCTCCAGTTTGTGCTTCTGTAGATGTAGCATCGCCTGGTCTTGGAACCGTTAGCGTCACTACCGGGGTGACGTTTCTTCTTGGTGATTGTTGATGAGTACCTCGAGAATTGGCCGGGCTACCCCCTCGACTGCGACCTTGGCCTCTCCCACGTAGATTGGCTACTTGCGTCGTGGGTACGATGATCTCTGAGTCCGGTGGGGGCACCGATCCTCCACTTAACCTATTGCTAGACCTTCGCAACATCGCATGGAAATTCTCCGTATTTGTATTCTTCTCTCCATTGGTTGGCGTCATTAAACCAGGTGTTGTTCTTTTGAAAGTATTCGAAATAAGTGGTTTAGATTTTTATTCGAAAAAAGATGAGAGAGATGCTAGTATAAGCTTGAAAGCTTTACTAAGCAAGAGAGAGAACCTGGAGAGTAGATTTCCAGATACGATTGTGGGACTTGCGGGAATGGGAGGATGTTGCGTGAGAAAAGATTTTCAAGGTGAAAATTTCGTTTTCGGCCCTGTACCTGAATCTTGTGCGCCCCGGAAGTATCCTTGTTACAAGGATCTTCCTAAACCTGCCCATTACCCGCCACAGCCCGTATCGTGGAAATAGACAGTACCGTCGTGCCTTTGGGTACCGTCACTCATTCAAGGTAAGTTTGTTTGATTTCTTTATACTGACTGTTTTTTATTAATCTGATCCTTTCATCTTCCTTTGTTCTGCATGCCTGGCATCTCCCAACTTCCTCTTACAGGCTATTGAAGGCCACCATACTAGGGATGATCTTGCCCAAATTCATTGGGACAGTCTCAAGCATGTTGGTGCTGTCCAATGTCATCTGTCCATCACTGGAGATAACACATCATACAACCAGAGTATGGTACAAAATTTCAGTCATTGATATGACCGCTGTGGTGATCATTGTTGAAGTGTGCAATCAACAAGAAGAGAATAATTAGGAGTTACGAGTGAAGTATGAAATCAAATTAGGAAAGATTATTAGGGGATACGTGTTATTGAAGGAAAAGAGGAGGAAGATGAAAAATCATCTTCAAGTTAGAAGATATTAATTATGACATCATATCAAATGTGGTGAAATCATTAACTACATATATAGACTCTATCTCTGAACTCGACTTACTTCTCTTTCCCCATCTTTGGGAAGAGAAGTGAGTAAATATTTCTATTTCTGATCTTAACCATATTTCGTTTTCCTTTATAATATTGTTTGCTTATGTTCTATGTTTGTATTGTTTTCTATTAAAGAAAGAAGCCCTCTTCAGATCCAGAGATCAGTTATCTAACATCCGATAACTTATATACTAACCAAGTGTACCATCCTATAGGTACAAATTACTTTCTTCTTATCTTATTTTCATCATTACTTGCTTTATTATCTTTCTAAATCACACTACTGTTGTTATAGGTCAGAGGTTCATTAGCCATATTGTTGTTCGAGTTTGTGCTGATAAGCTGTAGAGCTTACTACTAGATCCCTGTTCCAAGACTCTAAGACATTCATAATAATTTTATGGGATCAATCAAAAATTTATTATCAGTAGTTTACCAAATTTACCAGAAAAGTTGAGCAGTGAAGCAAATTCAAAATGGAGGATTTTAATCAATTGAAGCTCTTTTAGGCTGATGTATTGGTCATTGGGCCATGATTAGGTCATCTTATTCCACAATAATGATTAAGATCATTATAATTTATCCACAAACATCTAAAATATAAAAACGTGGAATCGACTTGCATGAAGTACCGTGTCTTGGATCTGGTTCACTTTGCTCCAGGTGGCTTTTCATGCTTTTGAAATGTTTCATTCCGATTGTGATAGTGCTATGTTGTCTTTGTTAGTGCTTCCCGGTGCTTTTCTCACTCTGTTTACAAAAAGAAAGAATTCAAAAACATAAGAAGAATTCAAAAATATAGGTATACAGGCTAGAAATGGTTTTTAGGGTAGTAATATTAGGTTTATGGGTTTTGTGAGGTTAGAATTTGAAAGGAAAGAAGTATATTATTCAGGAACAACTTTAATCTTGATGGTTGATAAGGAGAAATGAAAGTTATTAAGAAAATGGTACTTTTTGGAAGTTGGTAAACAAGGGTTTACAGGTAGTTTACATATGTAACAGTGGTGTTAGTGATATTTAAAGTTGCCAAGGGATCTCAAGGGATTTTTCAGGCTATAGATGATGATGCCATATTACATGAGCAAGGGAGAAGGAGAAACAGCTGTGTGAAGGGGTGACAAGGTGTGAAATTTGCCAAAAATGGAGGTTTTCAGCTTATTACATATGTTCAATGATGTCAGAACAGGATGGTAGATGGCTCATTAAACACATTAGAGGTGATTACCTAATGTACAAGCTTTAAATCATTAATAACAGA